>NW_026879343.1:0-26244 GCF_032173495.1 Musca vetustissima
GCTCTCTAAAATATCTATAGTAATAAAAGAGTAAAGTGTATGACTGATTGACTTAACGATTAATCAAAACACAGACGAAACCGCTGAAGCTAGAACGGCACGAAAAGTACTAAATAATAGCCTAGACAGACGACAGCCTTAATTTGCATTAACAGCCTTAATTCAAATTAACTTATACATTATCCTCATTTTTATGTGTTGTTAATGCACAAAATCAAACTGAATTTATACTGAATTAAGCAATTTCAATATGGCAATGCTGTAGAAAATAAATTGATTGTTGTCAAATTTGTTTATGTTTACGAAAATAAAAATTAGAAACAAAGGCAAAATTCAACATTTCTTCAAATTTGGAGCTGTTTTATCTCCATTATAGCTGTTAGTTTTCCTTCTTGCCATGTATCAATTTCAAAATAATGTAATCCTAAAAAATATTGTAAACAAATGTCAATATTTTCTTCCTACACACAGACAAACAATAGTTTTGAAACAAAAAACTGGTTCATAAATGCAGAAACTCTCGTCTGTCAGGGGTAAATTTTAATTCAAATTAAGAACTTTTTAATGCAAATTAAGGCTGTCGTCTGTATACGGTATAAGGTACCATTTGTATTTGGCGAACCGATAGAGCTACAACTCTTAAATTTTAAAATGATGGCCCGAGATGGAGTGTATAATGGATGTACCAAAGTGTTTTTTTTTTTTTTTTTTTTTTTGAAAATTCACCTTAAAAATATCTGAAGATTACTAAAATGTAGTAAACATGGTACAGTAAATTTTTACGAAAAATACTAAATGGTACTATATTTGGTACAATTTGGATTTTGGTGAACTGATAGAGCTGGAACACTGGAATCTGAAAATAAGATTACTACTGCATTGTATTGAGGCATGTAAGTAGTTTTGGAAATTCGTACTTATGTGTACTAAATGCTGCTAAATTTAGTACAATTTCAATTGTGTGTGAACCGATAGAGCTGGTATCCTCAAATTTGGAGTTAGAGTCACTGTTAACATATAGCATTTGGGTGTGTTTGAAATTTCGTCTAATGTGTACTAAATGTCACTAAATTTTGTACAATTTGGAGTTAGAGTGAGCCGATAGGGCTGGAATCCTGAAATTAGAAAATGAGATTTCTATTGGATTGTATGATATAGATGATCCGATAGCTCTGGAATCCTAAAATTACAGTTGTAGTGTAGGATTTGGGTACGTATGTAGTTTTGAAGATTTTTATCTATAGGTCAAATTTAGTACCAGTTAGTACTAAACTTGAGACAACGTTTGTCAACGAAGTAGAGGGCATATGCTAGTAATGCAATAAAATTTTTATAGACACATAATGTCTAACCTCGAATATAACAATGTGCAACACAAAAAATAATTTACGGGAAACTTCAACAGATTATGAAAGAGGGGCTAAAATGAAAATACGTGTATAGGTGTTTCGAAAGTTTACGTCGGGAGGTAACATAAAAAGGGGCAAGGGGGGACCCCCCTCCCAGAATTTTGATAATTTTCGAATTAGGATTTGATAATTAGAAATTCTTGCATTTTAGGTATATAGTGTCTTCGGCAATATTATTGATAAAATATCGAGGAATATTTTGGTATACATTGAGGGGGTCTTTTCGGTCCCCTTCTCCAGGAGTGATTGAAAACTCATTCAAAACGGGGTTAAAGCTGCTCAGAATATTCTAAAGAAATATTCGCCATAATTTTTTACTATAAGTCTCAGAATAGACTAAAACTGAAAAATCACCCTAAACGTCGAAAATCTAAAAAAAAACAAAAACATAAAATCGTACTTATTACTAGTTTTTACCCATTTTTCTCCATCAATTTTTAGCATAAGTCACTGAACAAGAGAAATCTGTATATAATGTATATACAGAATATATAGTTATACATTTTGAGTCCCCAAATGACCAAAGAATGTGATGTACCAGCATGCGGGTGAAACTAAGGACAATTTTTGATAAAGAGATTTTCTACCCAATGAAAATCCAAAATATATAATTACAGAAATGTTTTCATTTTTTTTTTTAACTTGCCCTGATTGTCCAAAATACCGATAATACTGTGACTCATTTTTCAACTCGAAAATCTTGATCCAAAAATCTTGAAACCAAGCCTTTTATACCCTTCACCACAGGATATTATCACTTTCTGAGTTGATTTACGCATGTCCGTCTGCCTGTCTGTCCGCCCGCCCATGTATATTTGTGAACAATGTACAGGTCGCATTTATGATCCGATTTGGATGAAATTTGGCACAGTTCACATATTTGGCCCAAGGACGAACCCAATATTTGTCCGATTGGGACAAAATTTTGCACAGAGTAATGAATTAGGTCCAGATTGATGTCTGCGAAATTTTGTTAAAATCGGTACAGATTTAGATATAGCTCCCATATACAGTTTACACCAAACTCCCAATATTTGTCCGATTGAGCAAAATTTTACATAGCGATTGCAATTGAGGAAAAAATTATGTGTGATAAGGTTTGTTGAAATCAGTTCAGATTTTGATATAAGTCTTATATATATTTTCGTTCAATTTTATGTAGACGGCGCACCGAAGGGCCTATGTTTTATCGATTTACACGAAATTTGGCAGAGTGCATTAAATTGAATTTAGAGTAATAACAAAAAAAAATGGTACATGCAACGGTTGCTCAATTGGGTACATGTGTTTATATATTGTTCCCATATATAATTTGACTCGATTTCATACAAATGGTACACCAAAGAATCCAACTCTGTCCGTTTGATATGCAATTTTTCATTATTTTTAGAATGGTATATGTATGGGGTTTTTTCAATTGTTTCAAATATCTATCTGATAGAACATTTAATTTCGCCTGATTTAATCTCAATGGACAGGATATTGTAGATATTAGCATCTCTTGTATGTACCCAATGTAATGAAGGGTATCATATAGTCGGCCCACCCTATCATTTCGTTGAATATTTTACGATATTGTAAACGGAATGACAAATCTAATATACACTCCACCTTATGGTGAAGGCCATAGCGAAATTTTTCTTCAACTCATTTGTTCAGCTTTGCATGGTATCTGAACTGATTATTTTCACTGTAAATGTAAATATAATCAGATTTCCCTTAACGATTGTACGTTTAATGATTTATCTTGAAATTTAATTATTTTAAATTGCCAGCTATAATTTCTTGAATTTCTGGAAAATCACATTCCGGAATTTCATCAGAAATTTGCAAAAAGGCTTTCGCATATGCATGTCGAGCAGTGAATATCTGTAATAGTTGTTGATGTTGTTGTACATTCCAGAGAACTGCTAGATATCCCTAGGTCACATTTAATTTCACTGATGCTCTTATGTACATTCTGGTTTACCCTGATGCTGTTCGGTTGATGACTGACTCTCTCAACCTGCCCGCCTGACTGCACATAAATTTTTATCTTTTAATTTCATTTAAGCGTTTCATTTCCGTTCATTTATTTGATTTGTTCATGATTAACAATTCAAAAGGTGCTGTTTGGGGTTTTTTTCGTTTTTTGCTCTGAAATGTTTTGCCGTTTTACGTTTAATTAGTGCCAAATTGCACAATTTATATTAAAAGAAATAAAAACGGCCGCATACAAACAGACGCACACACACTGTATGACGGAATTGGATTTCATGGTATGTTGTTGTTGGGTTTTCATTTATTTGGTGAGTGTAAATGACGATTTTTTAAATCCAATGATAGGATTGCTGTGAGTAAACAAACTATAAATGTTAGCCCTGCTGAAGAAGATGACATGAACAAATTGTGGCGAACGATGGCATCAAGATTACGTATTAACCGTGAAGGATAAAAATTAATTGGCTGAATTTAAATAAGTTGTAGCAAGCCTAAAATCAGTCGGAACACAACTATTATACCCTACACAAAACATGTCCATTATCAGAGTATTATAGATTAGTGTGAAACAAGAGATTGTGGCGCCACGAAATATATGTCCTGCGATCGGTATACTAAGATCGTGAGATATATATATATATATGTGTGTGTGTGTGTATGCGTCCGTCTGCTCATTCAAAGGTCATGGACCAATTAGGATCGGTTCTGGAAAAATACTACTCCCATAACTTTGTGCAATGATCGTTTCTATATATGGAGCAAAAACGTTATTTTGGTCTGGTTGCCCTAAATGCCACAGGTATGATCCGGTCATTGGTTAGGTGGATGATCATCGGTCTATATATATCGCAGTGAGCGGTAGTCTTTGTAAGTGACATCAAAAATGGCTGAACTTTTTTCGGGTCAGTATTATACCGTCTTAAAATCAATATGCCGTTGTAAATCATTCTAATGCATTATACAAAAATTTAGTATTACGGAATAATACTGACACATGCCAATAACTTCAATTCATTACATTATAGCAGTGGGTCCATCGCTCCGGATAGTCGTAACGGCGAAGTGAAACATTATCTCCACCAGTTGCTGCCACACCTTTTCTATACTCTAGTTAGTATGTACTTTCCAATATCGTAATTGAGCAAGAGACTCCATGCTCCAATTAACGATAAGATATTTGCTATATGCCTTAAAACATGGAAGGAAATCACAAAATGTCAATAACATGCCTATGATTTTTTTGGCGAAATTATTCATACAATTATCATTAAGGCCATATGTACACATGCCTCAATCTGCATTAAATATTCCAGATCTATTAGCGATAGCTGCCACATTAAACTCGCCAACAAAAAATCAACAAACGAGAAAAAACCTTGCTCTCTGCCACACACACACACACATACACGCGGACGATAATTACAGTTTGAATTATGCATGAAGCACAATTGATTTGCCCCATAACGCCGTGCAATAGAAATGAACAAGCGGCACACAACCAACCAACATATGCAGTGCACAGGCATATGCTGTACTGCAAGAATACTCACACACATACGCGCACACCCATGAAAATCATTTAAGGGGACCCCCCCCCCCCCATTCTCGGGGTCAAAAAATTTTTTTATTTAATTCGATTCTACACAAATTCAAGAAAGTCTCTACAAAATTTTAAGTGAAAATCTCAAGAACTCTTGAAGATATAGCCGATTTATTGTGTCAGCATCAAGTGACGGCTGAAGGGCTTCCCAAACTTTAAACGCGTTTTTCTCTAAACATTTTTGTGCGAATGGCACGATAACTCAAAAACTAATAACCCAATCGATTCCAAATTTGTACACGTTTCTCTGTGAGTGTATAGCTATCGTATGAACTAAGATAAAGCCAATCGGTGAAGATCTTAATTATTTTTTAACTTGGTTTTTGGTCAAAAATCGGCGATTTTCCAAAAATATTTTTTCAAAGGTCCGCCATTTTCTTAATTTTAGAGCGAAGTCAATAATCCTTGTTCATACGAGAGCCAGACATGTACTCTTTCTAACACCGTTGGAATTTTCGGATTCCGATGTTCCAGTGAGGAGTTATCATGCCCGCCATCAAAAATAAGGACTTTTTTTTAATTACAAACAACAATAACAAAAATTTTTTGTAAATTATTTTTCTTATCTTTTAAATCTTCAAATATATATGTGCAAAGTTACAAACCTTAACAAGCATTGGTATTCATTTACCAGCCCATTGAATCTTGAAAAATTAAAATCGAGAATGGATGGGGTTCCCTTAAATTAGACTACAGCAAGGGGGAAAACACATTAGAGTTTGTACAAAATAACGAAGCCTTACGTACGTAAATCAGTGACAAATGTTTACAAATGAAGTTAATAAAACGGCAGTAGTCCGAGAGTAAACGTTTTTCCGAAATTGATGTACGTATGTGTGTGTGTTACACTGAATATACCATTTTTAAATAAGGACATTTAAGGGATTGAATTTATCGACACATATAATAGTAGCGTTCACGACAACAAGAAAGATATTACCCTCTTTACGCTTATACCCAAATGTGCGTTGGGAGAATCAACTGCACGGGGTGTATGAGTTTTAGAAATACAAATATGTTACGTATACGCTTTAATTAATATTTAGGCATTATTATTATGGATACCTCATAAAGTATTAAACTGTGAGACAAAAATCGAGGTCATGATAGAGGGGGTGGAAAACTCCTATTGGGGATAAAAGACCTTGGTGAGTAGGGGAGACTGGAGCACATTCGGCATAAAAGGCGTTAAGGCTGATGATTGTCCTCTGATACTTAATTATAAAAACTATTAACAAAAATATATAATAAATTAGTATTATGCCGAATATGCCCCTACCCGGGGCAGCTTCCGCGTTTGATGGGGTACATTTGGCAATTTACCCTGGTAATTATCATTTCTATCGGTCTAATTGGAATTCAGATCATCCAAAGGTTATATTTCGTTTTAATATGCATTTCAATGTTTGACTATTAAGGCTATATTTTCTAGCGGCGGACGTTGATGTCTCAAGGCCACACACTTAATCAGAAATAGCATTTATACCCTACACAACTATGTTGTCAGGGATGAAATGGACCAAATACTTAATTTTTGACAGGTTTTCTGGTCGCTCCAGCGCCCTCAATTATGGCCAAAACATCGTGATTTTTTGCATGAAGGAGGGGATCGGTCCAAAGCATAAGCATGCATGTGAAAAATGACAAAATTTGTATTATACGGCGTATATATTTACTCGTGAAGGACATAGATCGGAGAATTTGATTATATATCCAAGAGGAGTGATTGACCTTTAAATTGATACCAATTATGTTGTTGTATGTCCTCGGATGTGGGAGTTACACTTAAATATTTACAGGTACTTGCGTATTCATACAATAGTTAGTAACCCATTACCACACTAGAGGGCGGAAATATAGCGCTGATCGCTTTGAAATGTTCCATGACGTTCCGGTTATGATCAGGGACAATGCCTATATTTTTCGTTAATGATCATATAACAATTTTGGGATGAAGTGGAACGAAAACTTAATTTTTTGTTTTTTTTAAGTCGATCTATAGGCCATAGTAATAAGACAAACATCAAAACACAACTCACGGTGAAGGGAATATGGACAAGTACCTAATTAGAAGGAGTGTACTGAGGAGAAGGAGTGAAGAAAGAGGCGCTGTTGACCTCTAATCGAGCATGAGGGTGCAAATATCACGAAATATTGCCTAGGGTATCATATGGTCGGCCCCGCGCGACTATACTGCTCCGCTCACTGGTTTTCTATGTTTTTTTTTTTTTTTGTAGTGAGAATAAAAGCACTTTTGTTCGTATATATGTAATTTCGACCAATACTAAAGGATTTTGTTTAAAACCTCTAAAAAAGCTTATTAGCTAGATTCCAAACTTTGCGACAGTTATTTATTTTGATATTCGATACCTATGGATCGAAGTTAGATGTGCAGTGAGAGCTTCATATTGAAATCTACATTACCGAAGCTGCCCCAGTTCCTACATGGAACATTTAATTTATATTGATCCAATTTAAAGCTGTAAATTTTGACAATCTGGATTCTTGAATAGTAAAACACATTCTCGCAGAAAGTTGCCACTCCATGCTCGTGGTCTTATATAGCCCTCATACAAAGGTCAAGACTTTTTTTTAATATTTTTATAATCCTAGGCACATTTCACAACTATGGCACACTTCAGTCTGCCAGGCGGTCTTTTGAAATGGCGATAGAGCCAGCAATATTTTTCCACAGATCTCGCCAATATTCGGAATATTGGTCACGTTCTGCAACCCAATTGACTATAAATTTATATTTTCGATTATTTTTGGTTAAAAAAACAATATTGGTCTAGGTAGCCTACAGGTAGCCGCTAATTTGGGGATTTTGTAAACGACATTGAACCAAATTGGCTGTAATTATATACATTATACTCTTATTTTTACTTGTTTCTGGTAGTTTTTTAGTACCATGTCAGGGTTATACTGTCGATAAAAATTTACTATTTTATTCGGTCGAAATGTTCTTGTTTGTTTGTCGAATTTATACCAAAATTTCGGGCAAATATAAATTTGTTCTTTAGGCCACATGACCAGTTTCGATGTAAACGAGGCGACGATTTGCTACGAAATGATTTAAGAAAAAAACGTTCATTGAGCTCGTTTTCGAAGACTTACGCAGTCAATTGATTCGTTTGTTTAGGGCTCATACGCACTATGAGCCAGATATTCCATGTATTGGCCACAATTAGAGGAGTGGGTTCATGCAATTTATAAATATAACATATAAGGGTTTCAGGGCGAACTATGGGCAGACATTTTATGGGCATAATTAGTGGTTTGAGGTTGATGATTACGATTCAGCAAAAAAAAAATCGATAGAATGGATCGAAAACGACGGTCATATTTTTTAGAAGTTCAATTAAAAAAAAAAATTGAACACATCTTTTAGAGCTATGTTAAAAAATTACAAATGTGAAATTAGAGTTTGAAAAAAATGGTGTATCAAACGTATGAAAAACCTAAATACTTCATTTCTGGGCAGTATTTAACATCAGAATAGAATATGTTTTTTTAACCAAATATTGTCAATAAAATAAAAATAGTCTTTGAAATAAAATAAATTAATAAAAAATGATAAAATTAAAATTGACTTTTATTAACATAGCATGCAGATGATAAAAATGTATGATATAACATTAGTCTCACATTCAACCAAACGGGCTGTAATTTGGTATTATGGGTTCGCATTGCGTAGGTTATATTCTTACCAAAAAAATTAGTTTTGGTCCACGAAATTGTCGAAACTTAAATGGGTGGATTTTTAATACGCCTGGATTATAACACGCCTTTGCTTCATCAGTAACCAACATGAGAAATTTCAATACTTACTTGCAATCCCCAGACAGCAACTAAATCCTGACTTTGAACACTCGGTAACTTAAAACGTAAATCTTTTATACATAAATTTATTTTATTTCGACTTCATCTACTCAAAAGAGCCGACTAAGCAGGCGTATACGTCATATAAATAATAAGTATGTTACGTATACGCATAAGGCTACTCATAAAAAATATGTGTAGCCCGAACAATTTGTAACGCCACGAAATATTAGTCTTATACCCACATTTTAGTACAGCGATCTCTTTCCGTCTGTCCATTTTTATTTGCAATCAAGAAATTTTGTAACGATTTGTTCAGATTTTGATAATCAAATTATTTTTGTCGTTTTTTCTAGTCGCTCTAGAGGCCTGAGATATAAACCTATGATCCAAAGGAAGGGGACCTTGCCATCTAATAAGCATGATCATTTTGAAGATGATCGGTTAATATTTAGGAAATAAAATGAACGCAGAGCTTTGTGTGAAAAACTAAAAAAAAAATATTATGGCGAATATGAATGCTCCGGGAAGATATAATCCAGAAAAACAATGTATGCAAGAAAAACGTTACTAGTTGTGTAGGGTCCCGACCAACTGATACTGATATTTGTTTTGCTTGATAGTTAGGATGATCTTTCATGGTGTTTTATTTTCCATTTGCTATTTTTTAACTACATTATTTCAACTCAGAAAAAATCTCCGAATTATTTCAATTTCCTCACCCTACCTCGTTAAGACTCACATTTAGAATATACCCCATGTGTGTACTACGAAAATAACGTCACATTAAACTTTTTATTTGAAAGTTTTCAATAGAGGGAGAGTCATCTCTGCCATCCACCATGCCTTCGTGTTAACACTACATATGGGATTGGATTGCCAGCACCTTAACAACAATGCAATAAATTTACTGATGACCCAGTAAATGGTGAAAAGTAAACAGTAAATATAGCACACTACTCAAATGCTGATATCACGTAGACTAAACACATTCCCCATGTCCCTATCAACCCCGTTGTTCTCAAACACATACGAGGGAGAGAAAAAAACTACACAACAAACGAAGGAAATTTGTTGTAAATAAAATTCCGAATAGAATCACATGTTCTACGTGACTTCAAAATCATTTGAAAATTTCATTTCATTTTCTCTGTAAAATAGTTTACAATGCAGTTCGAAGAGGAAGACTGAACAATGCAACAATAACAACAACAAAATTGATGTTAGACAAAACACGAACGTGATGGTGTGATCGAGATCTGCTAATAAACTAACTAGTTTTGTAGCATATCGAAAGAAAACTCTTTTTAAAGTTCACATCATTGTCACTGTCATTTCCTATTGTCACTTGCACTTACAAAGCGCAGTGAATGCTGCTGACATGTCAAGAAACTAATCAACACCAAACTATCACGATGGAGTAACTCGCAGGAGTGGGTGATAGAGGAGGATTTAAATGTATACCATTGTCAAATAATTTAAATAGTTTAGTTACGATGTCACTAAACTACTACAGGAAAAGTTTTTAATTTTGATAACGACTATTAAAAACATTTTTTTAGTTTTTATTAAAAAGTCTTCGAGCGAGAGTTGTCCAAGAGTTGCCGAACTAGTTTTTTACAGTGCTATAAGGAAATTTCCTCAACGTCATACACAATTTCAAGTTCACCATTGCACCTTGTCGTGAGAACCCCCCTCCAAGGTTATGAAAACTGACTAACACAGATTTTATTTTTTACATAAAGATTTTGTTTGTAATTTTGAATACATCTGCCCAAAAGAATATGTAAACCGACTTATTGGGCGTATGCGTTTCAGAAATAATAATGTCACGTATACGCTTACATACAAAATGACCTGACCATAATGGACAGATGGACGGATAAACTGGATATTTTAACCCTTTCAGTGTTTTTGTCGAATATATTCGACATTTAAAATTACTCTCTTCCTTTGCAATTTTTCGGTTATCCTATGTACCTTTATGTACCACAAAACTGTCCGAGGGTTAAAAAAAAAATTGCTTTTTTTTCTAAACTCTATGCCTTCATATGATTTTAAGTACAAAATTTTAGATTTTTATTTCGACAAAAAATTTTCGTGACACTGAAAGGGTTAAGAACAATATTAGTTTAAATGTTTGAAAATTCGTAAATATATAGTAAAAAGGGCGATTTGAAAAGTGACACATGAAAATAGAAAATATTAATCCGATATTTGATTATTAATTTTGGCTCACTCAATTTTTCTGCAAATATTTTAATCCGATCAGATAGATCAATAGGATTGATGTTAAGTCATGTGCCACAAATCCTGTTTAATATACTGACAGCTCCTCTAAACCATGTCTTACACAAGAAAATGTGTCCATTTAACACACTCTAAGAACCTAAAAATGGTTATTAGTGGCAATGTCCGCTTCGCTATATACAATTTCCCCAATATAGAGCAATAAATCATGTGTCGTAATCGTTCAGAATCTGAACTCTATACACAATTGCATTATTCTCATTGCATTATTCAGATATATGACCGGCATGCTAGATATATGATAGATATATGACCGGCAATTACTTGTATTTCTTTTCTGCTAAGTTCTGTTCATTTCCGTATGAAAATAGATATATCGTTCTATATGTTTGTGTAACTCCAAGGGCTTACAAAATCTCGACAAGGTAAATCGGTCTAGTTTTTTGTTTCCATCCATCCATTATTATTAATAATCCACATTTATAGACCAGTCGTAACTTAATTTTGCGTGCAGAGGTTTACTTATTTCATGGTTTCAAAAGTGCCAGTCCGCATCACCGACATAGATAAAATCTCACCCTATAGTTTACAGATGTCTAGGCAATTACAGGCTAGTGTCGAGATGAATTAACTTTATAGTTATTCATAAATGTGACAATTTGTAGGCCAGTGATGATTAGGCCTCACAGGATTTACTATTCCTTTTATGTAAGGGACCATCTTTGGTTAGGTACTAGAAAAAAGAGAGGACCGATGGATCCCGTCTTCGAACTTAAGCTAGGTTTGGTAAAAGTATTATGGTGTGCAAACTCGGATTAACATTTCTTGACAATTTATTGCGAAGGTACCAAAAGAGTGGACCGATGAATCCCATCTTCGGACGATGTGCAAAGTTTGAATTAAATGTGGATATAGTGTTCGCTGTATATGCGATTTACAAATTAGGACCGATGGGTCCCGTCTTCGAACTTAAGCTAGGTTTGGTAAAAGTATTACGGTGTGCAAACTAGGATTAACATTTCTTGACAATTTATTCCGAAGGTACCAAAAGAGTGGACCGATGAATCCCATCTTCGGACGATGTGCCAAGTTTGAATTAAATGTGGATATAGTGTTCGCTGTATATGCGATTTACAAATTAGGACCGATGGGTCCCGTCTTCGAACTTAAGCTAGGTTTGGTAAACGTATTACGGTGTGCAAACTAGGATTAACATTTCTTGACAATTTATTCCGAAGGTACCAAAAGAGTGGACCGATGAATCCCATCTTCGGACGATGTGCAAATTTTGAATTAAATGTGAATATAGTGTTCGCTGCATATGCGATTTACAAATTAGATTGGTACTAATCGGGTACTTCGTTCGTATAAAAAAATAAAAAAAATTCCACAAAAATTTTTTGTGGAGAAGGTACCAGAAAGAGTGGACCGTTATTCCCCATCTTCGAACTTGATTTTGATTTGGAAGAAATATTAAGATGTGCAAAATTTGCATGAAATCTGTTACTCCCTTCGAGATTTACCGTGCGCGCCAGCCAGACAGACGGACGGACGGGCAAACATTTGGAAATCGACAGCCACAGCCACAAATCGTGCTTTAAGAGGAAATTATGGACTTTATTACAGGCGCAAGCAATTGGCAAAATTGTTAAAAGACGGAAGCGGTTACATATATTGTAAGGCCTGTGCATCATCGTTTCTTTCGTTTCGGTGAAAATATCGCTGCTGTAAGTAAAAGTGTTGTCAAAGACCGGAATGTGTCGATTCCTCGTTATTCTCAGGATCCACCCCTACATCGATATAAAGTACAGCTAACGAAAAAAATTAAACCAGTTGACAATTCACAATGGTTGATTTAACAACAGACGGTAGACGGCAATTATTCAAACAAAATGTAGGTGTGTATGGTAATAAATTCACAAAGAATCGTTAAGTATTTAGGAAAGGCCAGAAAAAGAAACGGCAATGGAACGACTGTCACCATCTATTCGGATAGTTATGGTCATATTACAACCGACTGCTATCGAAGAATACGACCTGGAAAATATGTGGTTTCAACAAGAGGGTGTCACATTTCAAAAATCTCAAATGAGTTCTTATTGCAAGAGATATTTCCTGGCAGCGTAATTTATCGTCTCGTGGCGATATCAACGATTACATTTTTTCGATTACTTGGGGGACGTACCCGGTTACCCGGTTATTTGACCCGGAAGTTAGGGTACGGTTACCCAGTTATATCCGGTTCTACCGATCCGGTTAATATAATATAAATACCTTTCCATTGAGTGGTAATATGATGGGGTTATCTCAAACCATTTTGGAGATATAGTCAAAAAACTGGGTTTTGGTCCCCGATTTTTTTTTTTTTTTTTTTTTTTTTTGAAAAACTCTCTTAAAGTCGAACTTGGTTCCATTATAGTCCCTTCCCAACCCGGACTCAAATGATAGATCATAATTTACCCTTTCCAAAATGGTGCGATATGTGGCTGTATCTGTTGTGGATCAAGAGATATGGGCCTTAGAACCCTATAAAAACAAGGAAAATCTTTCTACATGACCGAATCTCCTTTTAAATAGCATGGTGTTTTTGGGTTAAATATAATATTTTTTTGTTAAATAGAATATTTTTTTTTTGTGACCGGCCTTCGGCGGGTTTTAAGACTTTCGACAGAAGCTCCTAAATAGAATATATTTTTCTGTAGCCGGCCTTCGGCCGGGGATTTAAAACTTTCTCCTATGGACATATGCCAACACCGGCTATGCGACAGAAACTCCTTCTAAATAGAATATTTTTTGTGTAGACGGCCTTCGGCCGGGGATTTAAGAATTTATCCTATGGACAGATACCAACACCGGCTACGCGACAGAATTTCCTTGTTTTTGTAGGGTTCTAAGGCCCATATCTTTTGATCCACAACAGATACAGCCACATATCGCACAATTTTGGATGGGGCAAAATTCGGGGACAAGCCCCAGTTTTTTGACTATATCTCCAATTTGAAATAACCCCATCATATTACCACTCAATGGAAAGGTATTTTTATAACCTTTAAAATGATATCCATATTATATTAACCGGATCCGTAGAACCGGATATAACCGGGTACCCGAACCCGAACTTTCGGATCAAATACCCGGTTATTTGATCGGGCACTTCCCCCAAGAAAAAAAGATATCCCCATAATTAGGGTAAAAATACATACCTCTGGAACAAAATTTCTGAAAAATCTGATCGTTTTTACTAAACTAGAGTTAAACCGTTAAGTTCGACCGGACCGAACTTTTTATACCCTCTACTTCATGGAGTGTACTCAAAATTCATTAAGTCGATCGGGACAACTATATGGGAACTATGTTATGGTTTTATGAGATATTGGTTTTCCCATGCTCCGAAAAATTAGTGTTCCAAATTACAGGCACTCACCTTAGAAGTTTTAAACGTGACTTTTTGTAATTTATTTTTTATTCAACAGGAATCAGATATGTCAAAGTATTAATACAGAAAAATAACCTTAGCTCTTAGTGGGGGTTATATCAAAACATGGACCTGTATATTCATCGCACAAACTTGTATATAAGTCAGCCTTCCAGAACCCTTTATACAATTTAAAGCCATATTGTTTGGAACATTCGGATGAAGTCTTCGAAATATCGAAAATGGGATAGTGCCGTTCTATGAGGGCTATGCCAAACCTAAAAAGAGCGAATTCGATTGAAAACCATTACCATTACCGGTTAATATTCCGATGCATTGCAAACGGAATGATACATCGTTTAAATGAATCCGCAAAAGGAAAGTTACTGCTAAAAATGGCGTACGTACCTATTTATATGGGGGATAAATAAAAAAAATTCGCAAAATATATTTTTCAAATTACAGTCTAGCATACTTCCTAATTTACCTAAATTGGGAAGTTATCGTTATATAGGGACTATCCTGAAAAAAAGGACCAATATTGATAATTATTGGTAGAAAGGTGTATCACCCAAATGCCACCTGATTAGAAAAGGTTTCTAAAACTTCAAAATCCAAAAGCTTCCAAATCGGCATAGGTTTACATATAACCCCGGATGTTTGGATATTTTCTCTCTATTTTCTTTTTTCGACCAACAGTAAACTTTACACACACCTCTAACTGAAGTCTTAAATGACATTATTATGTTTTGTTTAAAACATTTTGGATATATATCTACAAATGAATATAGGTTTTGTTCTCTCCGTAAAGTTTTACAAAAAATGCATAAAAAACAAAATCGTTCTCCATGGTATCGGCTCTAGGAATCAAATTCTATAAAAGTTCAGTCGAAATCGTTTACACCACACCGTTTATAACGGCATATCGGTTATAACAACTTATCCAGAAGTCTCGAGAAAAGTTCTGCCCTTTATTTCATATGGTTTATAAGGCTTATAGCGACCAATTTAGCCGGTCCCTTTACCATCGTTATAAGCTATTTCGTATTTCTTCCTTTATCTATCCTGAAACTTAAATTTAAAACTTCCGAGAATCAATTAAATATTAAATTCAAATAACAACGATTTTGAATACTTTTCTGGTGATTATTGAGACTTTTCTCTTTACGGTTAACCACAGGGAATTATACTAAAAATTAACAAGCACTTTCAATTAACTTCTATAGAAAAATCTCCTCTCCTTATTTATTTATGTGTCAAATGTTTCTAATCTCAAATGTCTTTTTTTCAGAAAAAACAAATTATCGTCATTATGTTGCATATAAGTTTCAAGTTTAATTTCCTTAGATTTCAATTAAAAATAATGTTATCTCCTTCTCCCCCCTACCACATTGCAACATAAATTCCAGGAAAATGGAA
Source organism: Musca vetustissima (assembly GCF_032173495.1). NCBI lineage: Eukaryota > Metazoa > Arthropoda > Insecta > Diptera > Muscidae > Musca > Musca vetustissima. Next base: position 15,896 of record NW_026879343.1, read on the forward strand.
TAAAGAAGGAGGCGGGGACGGAGACGGATAAGTAGAAAACTGCATTGCCTCTTCATGTCGTAATGTTGCAACTTCATTAAAAAGTTCATTAAAGTATCCAACCGCAGCAATACAAACACATAAACGGGCGCACACAGACATACACATATTTTTATACATCCTGTGTGACATGCAAGGATGAAGCAAGCCGACTGCAGGCATCCATATACATGTGTTTGTGTGTTCTCTCCTGTGTGTGTGTGCATTTTTATGAATAAACTGGGGAATTGAACATTCTCTTTATCCTCTTGCACATTAACAAACACATGCATCCAAACACCCACACTTACACACAGTCACAATTCATAAACACCCTAGAAAGCCACTTGAAGTATTTCCTGGACCCCATACAAGTTGAAAATCTTCATCTAGAAGTTTAATAAGAACGAAGCTCTGAGTGGAGTGGAATATTTACAGCTTCTTCCTTTTGTGTTCCTCCATTTGATAAGAACAATGAAAACAATTTCAAGGTCCTTTTGAAACAGGGTAAATATTTGAAAATTGTAAAGTCTATGCGAGTCTATACAGCAAACATACATGGGTATGGAACACATACTCCTACGTACACATAATGGGTGAGTGGGTATCATTGAAATTACTTATTTTGCACATATTCCCTTAAAATGTTGCAACATAGTCCCCATAAGTGTTTAAGTATTACTCCACCTTTTACCCCAGCCTTCCTCTATCCGCCCTGTTGTGTTTTACAGGCGGGAAAGGCAAACAAAAACTGCCAAGGGGCCAGAATTTTGCCACATGGATTCTCATTCTACGAGACTGAGACACTGAGTATCGTATCGTATATGTTGTTGCAAATATGCAAAAATGTGTAATTCCGCTTAACTTTTCGAGTACCACTCAAATGCTTAACAAACATTGCAAAAATTCAAGCAGCAGTTAAGTAGGCATCACAAGAACGATTCCATCATGTGTAAGGACTTTTAAGGTAATTCTGACAAAAAAACAAGATACATATATGTTTTCGCGTAAATACATATATACATACAACAAGGGATAAGTACATCGATAAATTAATATCGAGAGGATGTAAGTTAATATACAATAATTATCAGTTTATAAAGAAAAAGACAAACAAGTGGCTTTGAAAGATTAATAATATCAAATTATGTATTTCATAATTGAATTGATAGGTTCCTTTCCAATGAAACATTTAAAATAGGACAGAACTATAGCTCATGGGTGACGTAGGGGATGATAGATAGAGAAGCAATGGCTCTGATTGGATTTAACAATCCAAAGCCCAGGCTTATCTTGGTCCCTATTTCATTTCAATTGTGGACACTGACCTTCCCGCGGTGACACCAGGGGAAGCTCATCATTCATTGAAATAGTGAGCTGATATGTGCCGCAATTTCACCCATAAGTACTATAAAAAATGGGTTAGTTGACCACACTCGGGAACCCCCTCCTACTATGAAAAAGCAACGAAAAAGAAAAACCTATATTATTATATAAATGCAAAGTTCTTCTCAAAGTTCTTCAGTCTTATTTGCGCCCATACTCCGACAGAAGACAAATATCAACAGACCAAGCACAATGGCAAAGAATTGCACACTCCATACAAACTACAACAAAAGCAACAGACATTTTTATGACCGCTGCCCTGTCCATGACATTAAAATTCTGCTAGGAGATTTTAATGCAAAAATCGGAAGAGAAAATATTTTTGGCCCCACCGTCCGAAAATGCAGTCTCCACGAAGCAATATCCGACAACGCATGAGGTTGATTGATTTCGCGGCAGCCAAAAACATGGTAGTTAGCAGCACCAGATTCAAGCAACTCGATACACACAAGGCCACCTGGATTTCTCCTGATCAAGCAACGAGAAATCAAATTGATCATGTTGTGATAAACAGAAGGCATTCATCCAGTGTTTTAGACATTCGATCGATCCGAGGAGGCTCGCACCCGTGTTAATGTAGCAGCAAACACTCGACATCGAAAAGCTGCAAACACAACAGATAGCAGAAGCCTACTCCGCTCAACTTAACCACTTGCTTGACGAAAGCACTTCTTATAACGATAATAGTATAGAAGTACAATGGCAAAGAATTGCCCACTCCCTACAAACTACAGCAAAAGCAACAACAAAAAACCATTATTAATAAAATCATGGAACTATTAGGAGTGTCGTAATGCTACTGATGTGAAAAACACAGTGTATGGGGCAACCCTATAATAGCAACATATAATGCGCGAAATTAAAGAGGAGAAACGTATTCGCAGAAAAAAAAGAAAACACAAGAAAAAAGTGGGCGGGAGCAAATCGAAATGTACAGGAATAAGAATGAAGCACGGAAATTTTACCAACGAGTAAAACACCAAATTGAAGGATTTGGTACATGCACATCCTCCTTTAGAGATGAAGATGGAAACCTGGTAACAGATACATATAGCGTGTTGAGGATCTGGAAGGAGCATTTTGAAAAACTTCTGGTATCAAATAGTGGCGATGAATTCCAGCCGAACTATTTAAGATTGGCGGTCAGATGTTCGTCAAGAGCATGCAGCAATCAGTTGCTGCAGTACAATTGCCTAGAGGAATGCATGCCCAATGATTGGAACCTCAACAGCCTGTGTCCCGTGCACAAAAAAGGAGACAAGACATGTACCAACTATAAAGGAATTAGTCTCCTTCCTGTCGCATATAAAGTGCTCTACAGCGTACTGTATGAACGACTGAAATCAATTGTCAATGACATTATTGGTCTATACCAATGCGGCTTCAGATCTGGCAAATCCACCATAGACCAGATTACCAGATTTCTCCTCTCCAAATCGTGGAAAAGACCCACGAAAAAACACATCAACACATTCCACATATTCGTCGACTATAAAGCCGCATTCGACAGCCCTATCCGTTCAGAGATTTTTAAAGCCATATCTGCGTTCGCAATTTCTCCAAAATTAAAAAATTAAACTGTCACAAGGTCAAGCAATTAAAGTCGGAAAGAACCTCTCGGAGCCCTTTAATACCGAACGAGGATCCAGACATGCGCTCGACATTCCTGCAAAATAATTACGGTTATGCAGGATAATTTTAACTGGCACAAGGTTAGCAGTAGGAAAGGTTCTCTCGGAGCCCTTCAATACTGGACGAGGGTTCAAATAAGATGACAGCCCTCGTGTGACCATTTTCGCATCCTGCTCGAAAAGGTCATACCAGAGGCAAAGGCACTCTGTACACCCAACACCACATGTTAATCGCCTACGCCGATTACCAACTGTGAACCTGAAAAGTACAGCTTCGCAATGGTGAACGATTTTATACACCTCGGTACCGCAATAAACAAAACTAATAACATCACCTTTGAAATCCGGAGGAGAATAGTGTTGGTCAACAGATGGTACTATGGTCTGAGTAAGCAATTCAAAACCAAACTCACACTCTACCAGACGCTGATACTACCCGTGCTGTTGTATGGATACTAGCACAGGCAGATAAGGCAGCTCCTGAAGAATTGAAGAGAAAAATTCTCTGAAAGATATATGGGCCGATCAGCGTCGACGGTGAATATAGCCGTCGAATAAACTACGAGCTGTACCATCTATACACGAACATCGACATAGTCAGTCCTATCGAGCTGCAGCTTCTACGGTGGCGAATGGATGACGATGCCCTAGCTCAAAAGGCATATAAAAGCGTGAACCATCTGCATGAACCATCCGTAGGTTCATGCAGAAGGGGAAGGCCACGAATTCGATGGAAAGATCAAGTGGATGACAAATCAAAGCATGGTATTTCAAATTGGAACCAGTAAGGAAAGTAGTAAAGTCGGACGGGGCCGAATATATGATACCCTTCACCATAGTGGTGAAGGGTATCATATATGGTAAACAGGACTATTAACATGAAATATATATATGGGAGCTATATAGACCGATTTTCTCGAAACATGGCAGACATCACTCTAGGCTCAATTCAGTACGTTATGCCAAATTTCGTGCAAATCGAAAGATATATAGGGACTTTGGGGCACCATTTATATGAAATCGGACGAAACTATATATGGGAGCTATATCTAAATCAGGACCGATTTTCACGAAACTTGGCAGACATCACTCTAGGCTTAATTCAGTACGATATGCCAAATTTCGTGCCAATCGAAAGACATATAGGGACTTTGGTGCACCATTTACATGAAATCGGACGAAACTATATATGGGAGCTATATCTAAATCTGAACCGATTTTCACGAAACTTGGCAGACATAATTCAAGGCTCAATTCAGTACGTTATGCCAAAATTGGTGCAAATCGAAAGATATATAGGGACTTTTGATGCACCATTTACATGAAATCGGACGAAACTATATATGGGAGCTATATCTAAATCTGGACCGATTTTCACGAAACTTGGCAGACATCATTCTAGACCTAAATGTTTAGTCTGTACCAAATTTCGTGCAAATCGAAAGATATATGTGGACTTTGGTGCACCATTTACATGAAATCGGACGAAACTATATATGGGAGCTATATCTAAATCTGGACCGATTTTCACGAAACTTGGCAGACATCATTCTAGACCTAAATGAGTAGGCTGTACCAAATTTCGTGCAAATCGAAAGATATATAGCGACCGTTTACATTTAATCGGTTAAATATATATATGGGAGCTATATCTAAATCTGAACCGATTTTTCCCAATTTCAATAGGGTTCGTCCTTAGGCCGAATAAGTGACCTATGCTAAATTTCATCCAATTCGGATCATAAATGCGACCTGTACTTTGTTTACAATTTAACATGGACAGACAGACGGACAGACGGACGGACGGACGGACATGCATAAATCGACTTAAAAACTGATTCTATGCATATTCTCAAAAGGAACCATGTGTCTATCTCGTTTCCTTTTGCCTGTTACAAACATATGCACAAAGACATAATACCCTGTACCACACTGTGGTGAAGGGTATAAAAACTGCGAAACAGATCGACGCGCTTAGAAAAATTTTCTCTTTTGGAACAAAAAACTCAGATACATACATTTTTTCCGATTGTAAATATAAAGACTTTTCTGCAAAGATCTAATCAAGGATCAGTTAAATGTGACAAAGGTGAAAATATACAAATATAGTTTTCTTGACTTCGAGGACTATGTATAAGGTTTATTCAAGAATATTAGGACTAAAAGTACACGAGGGGTTAAAGTTAGAGAGACGATATCTTCCAAAAAAAAAAAAAAAAACATTGCCTGAAGACATGTCATTTCCAAAAAGTTCGTCATTAATTATAAGGTAATCAAAAAAAATTGATCACATCATTAATACTTGGAGTTGCCATTTTAGGTTATAAATATATTCGCCGAATGCTTTTGTTTTCGATCTGCTAACAATAATTTCCAACACCACGAGATATCATTGTTTTCTGTAAATGGTCTTGAGAACCAAAAACTCCATATAAAATACATATCTCATACGTTATAATTTCACCCAGTTTCATTTCTATTGTACTCCATTCGCTTTCATTACATGCCATCGAAATCTCTGCCTTTCCCTAGAAATCTTCTGGCATTTTTCAAAAGGATCACTATTGGCACATCACGATGGTGATGAACAACAGTTTCTATATTAGCCCACTACAGGTGCGCTAATTTCTTCAACATGTGATGATGTACACCAGCCGAAAATACCAGCCATTACCTTTCCTGCAGATTAAATGCAAACATCATTTAACGCCGACAGGAAAAACAACAGCTCTTCTACGATGACGGCATGCCTAAAGTTGTAGTTTACTTAACAGTGAACATCGATGACATCGATGATTGTGCATATTTTCACGGAACGAAACAAAGTTGTAGCCTCGCTCTCTATCTGTGTTGTGTTGTGATAAGCTACTTCGGCTCTGATGGATTGGCATTACGCCGTCGCTGCTGCAATCCAAATGACAGTTCAAAAACTATTAACTTTGTAACAAGAATGTTGACAACAAGTGCGCAGCGCAGCGCAGCACATCGCAACAATAACCAAAAACAACTACAATTTGCAATTGAAACATCACAGCTTTGGATTTTACATGTCATCGTTTAATAAAGACATGCATCGGAGCTTATCAAGCTACTGTTGTTGGTGATGTCGTTGCTGTTATTGGTGGAGTTGTTGTTGTCGACTTGTTTCAATAATGGCAGCAGGGCGTAGAGGAGTTTTGTTTCCGATGATATGATGCCATTGTATCACTTGAAGTGTTGCAGTACTGAAGTTGATGTACAGCAGCAACAACAGCATCAGCCAGGCAATGTTGTGTGCTGTTTTCTCGCCGCCCCTTTAGCAGAGATTTGGCTTATTCAATAGGCTCAGTGGTGTTTGTCTACATGGCCTAAATGGGATAAAACTCTTGACTGGCAACAAAACTGTCAACAGCAATAACAATCACTTCAGAATAAAACTAAAACTGTCTTCGTCAATGGTAGCAGACAGCCGCCACATGTCAACCGTATAGCAGAAGCACACACCCATACACTCATACAGGGGGAACCTCAAAACGGATAGTGTAAAATTGTGAGAGAGTGAGTTGGAGTTTTTTTCTTTTTTTTTTTTTTTGTGAAAAGCTAATCCTTGTGGTATAAAGTTTTGTTTTCTGTTGCGTCAAACAACCATCATTGTTATCTTTATTCTTGTCACTCCGCCTCCACTATGATCTTCAGCTTCTTGACATTCTTGTGTAGCTTTCGTATAAGAGTTTCTAATCCCCCATTCAGGGTGGAGTGTATAATAAATTTGTGATTTCCTTCGTTGCAACAGCTTGAAACATAATTTGAAAGCTCCATAATCTATATAAGGTCTGATCAAGAAAAGCGTTAGTTAGTTAGGTATGTTCGCATTTTTATACCCTTCAAAACAATGTGGTACAGGGTATTATGTCTTTGGGCATATGTTTGTAACAGGCAAAAGAAAATGGTTCCTTTTGAGAATATGCATAGAATCCGGCTGTGGATATTAAATTGTAACCAAAGTACAGGTCTCATTTATGATCCGATTTTGATGAAATTTGGCAATATCCATCTATCTGCGAACATCACGATAGAGATCGCAATATTTAAAACAGAACATTCAAAGTTGACATATAGGTCACAATATAAAGCTACCGACCAAGTTTAGGAATCATAGGAAATTTTCCAACAGAATTGTCAGCGTTGGTCATGTTTTTTGTATAGCCTTCAAATAATTATGCCACCACATTTTGTAGATTTTAACCAACAGAAGGGACTATGATTTGGCATTCCGGAGTTTAGTTGTGTAAAAAACTTCTTCGCAGAAAGTTTTGTGTTCTAATCTATTCTCACAACATAATCCAACCTATGTAGTCGCTGCAGCTCGACACGTCCGACTATGTCGATGTCCGAGAATATATATAGATAGGTACAACTTACGGTTCATTCGACGGCGATATTCAACGTCGACGCAGATCGGCCCATAGATTTTTCAGGGAATTTCTCTCTCAAATAATCCCAGAGCTACCTCATCTGCTTGCGCAAGTACCCATGCTTCAGATCCATACAACAGCATGGATAGTATTAGCGTTTTGTAGAATGTGAGTTTGGTCTGGCGATAGGTGACCTTGTTTCTAAATAATCTACTTAGGCCATAGTGGCATCTGCTGGCCAACACTATCGTTCTCCGAATTTCAAAACTGATCTCATTAGTTTTATATTTATGAATCCTCGTTTGGTATTAAATTGCTCCGATAGGTCCTTTCCGAATTAAACTACTGACCTTTTGGCAGTTACTGTTATCCTGCATAGCCGTATTGACTTTGCAGGAATGCCGAACGCAGACATGGCTTTATATACCTCTGAACGGACAGGGTTGTCGAATGCGGCTTCATAGTCGACGACGTGTTTTTCGTGTTTTATTTTCAGGATGAAAGTGAGATTTTCAGATTTTCAGAGTGAACATCTGGTCAGTGGTGTATTTTCCAGGTCTGAAGCCGCATTGATATGGTCCAATAATGTCATTGACCATTGGCTTCAGTCGTTCACACAGCACGCTGGATAGAACTTGTCTCCTTTATTGTGCACGGGACACAGGATGCTGAGGTTCCAATCATTGGGCATGCATTCCTCTAGTGAAATTGCACTAATCATCCCGGTAGTACAAAATGAAAATGTTCGCTGTTGCAAACAGAAATTTACTGTTAAAAAATTTCAATTCGGTGGGCCCGTGCCCCCTATGGCTACTATGCACTATGTCGCGAGTTCATATAAACAGCGGCCAATAATAGAAGAAGTTATCGTAAGTTAATGAAATTTGGTACACGTGCTTATTATTGGCCTAAAAAGCAACTGACAAAAAATTAGATAGGTCTTGAGAATGTCACTCTTTTTGGCCTATAAAATCTTCAATATTCAAACAAATTCAATGAAAATTGGCAATTTACATTTACTTATGCCTATAAAGCAACTGACCAAAAACTGGGTAGACCAGACCATTATTTGATATACCTTCCATACAAAGGGTCTTGAAAATCCGATTTTTGGACCTATAAATTGTTTATATTCATCCAAATTCCACGAAAATGTTCATGTCTTCGTCCAAATTACATCAAATTTGGGTGGAAGACAGTAATAGGTGTTGTAATTTAGTTGTTGGCCCATATTTCAGGTACCTACCATACCAAGAGCCCCTAAAAATTTAACTTTCTGTACTATAAAATCGTTATATGCAGCTAAATAAAGTATAGTAGTTTTATTTTTGTTATTTTTATTATAATATAAAAGATATATGATATCGTTTAATAACTAATAAATAATTTTTTTATCATTCACAAATTTTCAAAACACACATCAGATATATATATATATATATATATATAATATTGTCTTCCCAAATGTACGATTTAGTATCATCCACATTATAATCTCGGGCCTTTACTTTATGGCTGTTTAAGGATATTACAAGGTCGGATTGAAATATAAATTACTAAATAAAATCCTTATTTGACTCGGCTTTAACACTAGAAAGCCGAAGGCAGTCATTTTGACCGCTTTCCAATTTCAAGTAAAAAAGCAACTGTGCATTTAATGACACTTTTTTTAAAATTTGGTGACTTTTTGTATCTCATAGAATTACGTTTATTAAATTTAAAATAAAAGTGTCATTAAATGCACAGTTGCTTTTTTACTTGAAATTGGAAAGCGGTCAAAATGACTGCCTTCGGCTTTCTAGTGTTAACAAATGTTCGGGCTGCTACTAATTTTTTGTTGGCATGACTTGTTAGCACCTTGTGAAAGTCGCTCAAAAGGTATTGTACTGCACTTTGCGTATCCCATGCCATGAACTAATATTTTTATGTATGAACTTTCCACAAAGGTAATTCATGTGCGGCCTCTAAATTAAGATTATAAGATTATGTCTCAAATTATCTGATAAATAAGTATAATCTTCAAATTGACTGAACATTTATTTAAAAGTTATATTTAAAAACCAATTCTCCCATATCTACCCTTCGAATAACGTTTTTACCACTTAATTGCATATTTTATGTAAAATATTGTATTATTACTATGTTCTGAATCCAATTTCTCCTTCCTATTTGACCCTCAATAACTTATTTAATTGTATACATAACATATTTGACCATCCGCTTCTAACCATTTCGTGAATATGCCATATTTTTTCAAAAGGTGATCACCAAAAAAGTTAAATAACTCTTAGGACCGCAGGAATCCGCAGCTAATTTTTTTATTCCTTAAATAACACACTTTTCACCACTCACATAAAAAAATTAGAGCTAACCTTTTTTAAACTTTTTTTTATGCTCCACTAATTTCAAAATTTGTTTTACAAATTTGATGAACTAAGTACTACAAGTGTGGACGACTGTATACACCATATGATATCTATATACATACAAACTGCAGCGAATTCTAGTTTTCAACATCCACAGCAACCAAAATAAACACTTTTATAATAACCGTTAATTTGAATATTCAAATATTTGAGCATAAGAAAAACACACCCATTTTTCGAAAATATGGTAAAAAATCAGTTTATAAATAATTATCAGATTTGAACCTTTGTAGAGACAAAACTACTCGACATATCGATGTAAAATTTCATATTTATTCTAATTGGAGTATTTTCTATCAATCCTCATCAAAAAATTTGTCCTCCGTGGTACTTGGTTTTGACCATTTTTGGCCGCGGTCGTGACGCTGTGCGACGTTGACTTGGTGGTATACAATATATACCATCATCTCTTATTGGTTCACGGGGTACCTTCTTCGCCGCTACTATTTGATACCAGAAGCTTTCAAAATGCTCCTTCCAGATACCTCAACACG
>NW_026879344.1:0-26598 GCF_032173495.1 Musca vetustissima
CAATACAATTCTGAGTACAAGTCGCCATTTCTCATTCCAAAGAATGTCTAGGTTTCGTGGTTTACGTTTGTACACCTCATCTTTTACTGTAATCCACAAGATGAAATCCAGTGGCGTAAGGTCTGGAGAGCGTGCAGGAAACTCGATTGGCCCCCTGCGACCTATCCACTGGCCCGACAAATTTTGATCCAGGTAAGCTCGTACATCCCCCATGTTGATATTACAAATTCCAAATAGAGGGACGATTATATAACATTAGTCTTGTAGAGCGGGAAAATAGTTTAAAGTGTGTATGAATTTTTTTTGAAGCACCCTGATATTTTCGACCAATTGCGATGTACAGTAAAAGTTACACATACGACACTATGTCTGTCCAAATGCAATTTAGCATAGATTGCCAAATGACATATTACAAATCTATTTATACCGGTGCTCTTAGATACAGATCCTACATATTTAATTTCTTTTGATTTAATATTAATGATGCTTCAAGGGTGCTACGTCTTTGACAATACAAATTACTGGAGTATCTCTTGTATATACGCAAGTGGTAAATGGTATTATATAGTCGACCCCATAATGTTTTTTATTACTTTCCTTACATATTTTCTTAGAATACCGATCTGCAATTTTGTTTGTTGCCATCTTGAACGAACAAAATTGTAGATTTTCTACGAAAAAAAGTTTATTTCACGCCTAAAATGTTGAACTCGTTTGTGAGTTGGCTTCTTTGAGTTAACCTGTTAAACTTAACACCATGTGAAGTCGTTGCTTCGTGTTGAATTAAGTGACTCAAATTGCGTACACACGAGGTCTACAACATTCATGCTGTTGTGTTTGCCAAATGTAGGAAAAGAACAGCAAACTGTTCCGAACAAGTTAATGAAAAATACACATGAATGACATTAAGTTAAGTGAACATTTGCCCTAATGCGAGTAATAAACAATAATCGTAATGTCCATATGTATTAACTTTGTTTTTTTATTATTAGTTTTTTTTTGTTGTACTCCGTTTTGGGGGGTCAAAACTAATAACTGAGGTGGCAGCAACAGCAAAATTTGTGAAAATATTTTGGTAGGAGAAAAAAAGAAGATGAAAAAAACATCCCAGCAATAACCACCAAAGCTACCTACCATAATTATTCAACGAAGCAATTATAAATTTTTAAAAAAGCACGTAAACTACTTCCACTACTCGCGACCTCTCCATGACGTTGGCCCTTTCCTCCCTCCTACTCCTTCTCTGCCATATTTGTTCATAATACACTGACAAACTCGACAAGTGAACAGAATGGAAATAAAACAAAAACCAAAAAGAACATTGAACGAATCAGTGAATGAACGAAACGATGAGGCAGACGAGTATTTTTTTTTTTTTTTGTACATTTTGTGTTGCAAAATGCTTTTAAGCCGTGTCATGTTGCCAAAAATTGTATCCGTCCGTGTCCATTGTGTTCTGATGTTTTTCTCTGTTACTTCTTTGTTTTTGTGCCTTCGCTGTTGGTTTTTTGTATGGTATGGTTGGCTCTGCCGTCATCGTATTTTTTCCCATAGCTAGTTTGGCATTTTGTTCTGCAAACGATCCGGAGGAACTGGAGCAAAACGTTGTTAGTTCCATATTATTCGAACATATCTTTTGTTTAGGCGGTTTGTCGGTTGCACATTCTCTCGTACTTGAGGTTTTAAGCCAAGCATTGACTAGCGTCATCATGCGAATAATCATTACTGGCAATGTGCACAGTGTTTTAATGGGAGGCACGATGATCCCATTTTTTTGGCCATAATTAGAGCAAATTAATATTGGATATAAAGGATTCAAGGACGCTGATTAAGATTTTAAAAGAAAAAATGTAATAGGGTGAACCGATGACGGCGGTCAAATTTTTTTAAAAAGTTAAATTAGTCAAATTATTTTTGAAAACGTTCTGTAGAGCAATGTGAAATCAGATTTTGAAAATCAATTAAAATTACTCCAAAATGACGCATTAAATATAAGAAATATATTTGAAGTATTTAAAATCAAAATAGCATGAATTCATGTATTTTTTATGTACTAGTGTCTTAACCCTTTGTGGCCCAATGTTGCCCACAGGCAACAAAATGTTTTAGACCTTATATTTAATGTACAGCTAGTGGATATGTATTATTTGGATTTCATATATCAAGACCTAATTATGGACGACATATATCAAAAGAAAAATCAAAAAATTCAAAATTTTTGTAAAGTTATGAGCTTTTCAATATAGAGAAGAGCGTAAAATTGTGTACAGTACTAATATGTGTATACAGTTCAAATTATTTAAATCGCTTGGTATTCAAATTGTACGAAATCTGCCTCTATAATTATTTTTGATTCTTGTAAAAATGAATATAGAGAACTATTTAAAATGATTTTTCTCTCGATTTTGCATTTGGGTTTTTTAAAATGGGATTTTAATTTTTCCGAAAGAATGTACTGTATCTCCCAAATTCAAGGATGTAGCGGTGTCAAATTTTGTGCATATCCTATTTAGGATAGTTGCATTAAATCTGTGAACAGAAATTTGTTCTAAGATTGCGGAGAAAAATTCGGGGCTCAAAGGGTTAAAACTCTAGCATAACTTAATTATATTTAAATTATAGCCAATTTGGTTAAACGTTGTCTAAATCCCCAAGCTTCCAAATTATGGAGATCCGTTTATATGGGGCCTACCCCGAAACCTAGGTCAATATTGATAATATTTGGTACGAAGATTGCAACTCTAATGGGGATTCAAAATACAAAATTACAGTAATAATACAGTAGTAATTACAGTAATTATGTTGAAAATCGTAAACAAAATCGTGAGTGATAAACTGAGCCGATTTCAATGAAGCTTTAAACACTTAATTCTAGTCTCAATTAAGTACGCCGTACAAAATTTCGGCTCACTCGGACGAAAATATAGATATGGGAGCTATGTCTAAATCTGAAACGATTTCAACGAAATTTAACACAGTTTATTCTAGTCTTATTGGGGTACGTTATTCCGAATTTTTTCTCAACCGAACTAACTTTGGAATCTTGTTGGACCCTTTATCTAAAATCGACCAAAATATATATGTGGGAGCTATAACTAAATCTGAATCGGTTCACTCAGGCTAACCTTATATATATATATATATGTATATGGGAGCTATGCCTCCCATATAACACATGTTAGGCTATACTAATTTTAGCACGTTGTGCAAAATTTCGGCTCACTCAGGATAACGTTGGTTGTTTGCTGGATCATTTACCTAAAATCGACCGAAAATATATATGAGAGCTATATCTAAATCTAAAACGATTTCGGCTCACTCAGACCATACTTGGGAGTTTTGGTGACCATTAAACTAAAATCGGACTAAAGTATATATGAAAACTATATTTAAGGAAACCCCCCATTCTCGATTTTAATTTTTCAAGATTTTCAATGGGCTTTAAAAAGGGAGACAAATAATTTACAAAAAATATTTGTTGTTGTTTTTTGTAATTAAAGAGAAGTCCTTATTTTTGATGGCGGGCAAGATAACTCCTCACTGGAACATCGGAATCCGAAAATTCCAACGGTGTTAGAAAGAGTACATGTCTGACTCTCGTATGAACTAGGATTATTGACTTCGCTCTAAAATTAACAAAATGGTGGACCTTTGAAAAAAAAATTTTGGAAAATCGCCAATTTTTTACCAAAAACCAAGTTAAAAAATAAGGAAGATCTTCACCGATTGGCTTTATCCTAGTTCACACTCACAGAGAAACGTGTACAAATTTGGAATCGATTGGGTTATTAGTTTTTGAGTTATCGTGCCCGCCATTCGCAAAAGAGAAAAATGCGTTTAAAGTTTGAGAATCACTCTTGCCGTCACTTTATGCTGACACAATAAATCGGCTACCCCGAAAATGGGGGTGGTACCCTTAAATCTGACCCAATTTCAACGGAATTTAAAACAATTCATTATAGTTTCAATTTAGTACGCTGTGCAAGATTTCATCTCAATCACACAAACCTTTACGTAAAATCGGCCAAAAATATGTATGGGGCCATGGACGTACGCAGGGGGGTCGGTTTTTCTACCTCACGTCGAGTAAAAAAATAAGAAGCCCACGTTTTTATGTCTGTGCATAAACCTGTAGTAAATACGGATCACATAACTAAAAGAGTCTAAAAAAGAAGACTTGATTTGAAATACACATTATTTTTTTATATGCAAAACATTTAATATATACGCACAAGGAATGGAATTATATATTTTTGTGAGCTTCATGAATATAAAATACTAGCGGGACCCGTGGCGCTTCGCTGCCCCTGCTCAATTTATCATATTAAAATTTAGATATGATCAATTAGTTAGCATCCTATATACGGCTGCAGTATAATAGTTAGAAGTCGGTATCTGTAACCGTACTTAAGATATACACAAATTACATGTTCAATATTTTTATGTTATGATTACGTTCGATGTTATAACAACACATCCTCGAGAAATCTTAGAAGTTTATATAGCATATGTTATTTCCAGGGCATGTTATGAAGTTCTGTGAAAATCTCAGTCAAATCTTTTCAGAATTTTTAGAGTTCACAAACAAAATATTTTCAATATGCTGATTTTTAAAATGCTGTAAAAAGTGCATTTTCCGTTGATCGTACCATGCTTGTTTTTGTATTTTGAAAACGGTATCTGAAGTTTGGAAGTTTATATAGCCTATATTACTTCCCTCGGATGTCATGATGTGCGGTAAAATTCTCAGCAAAAGTCTGTTCAACGGTTTTTGAGTCTAGAAACAAAACATTTTTTATTTCCTACATGTAGATTATTTGAGTGTAACGGAGATTGCATTTCCATATTCGCTCATATTTTTATGAATATCGTGTATTCACACCTACGATATACAGATATATTTTGAAGGCGTTATCTGTAACCGTTATTAAGATAAACACATATTACATGTTCAGAAATTTTGAGGTATGTTTACTATTGATGCCATAACTGCGCATCCACGCGGAATTTTAAAAGTTTATTTAGCCTATGTTACTTTCAGGTCATGCTCCGACATACAGTGTAAATCTCATTAAGATCTGTTCTGCGGTTTTGGCGTCTATCGGTAACATACAAACAAACAAACAAACAATTTTTTTCTATTTTATATATATATATAGATTGTCCTTAGTTTTAATACATTTTCAATTAAACATTTATATTAAACATATAAAAATTAAACGTATAAATGATGTACATTAAAATAATAAATTTTTTCAACCCATATTTAAAGAAGGCAAAATGCTACTTTTTTAATTATACCCTACATAACTATGTTGTCAGGGTATTATAGCTTTGTGCAGCCCCAAAACTTTGTAACGCCGCGAAATATTGGTCCTAGACCCACCTTTAAGTATATCGATCGTCGACTAGCTGAGTCGATCTAGACATGTGTGTCCGTCCGTCCGTCTGGCCATTATAACTTGTAAACACGATACAGGCCACAGTATGGACCAATCTTCACGAAATTTTGCATGTAGACCCTATAGTTTTTGGAAAAGATCGGTTAATATTTAGGGATGAAATGGACCAACAACTTTATTTTTGTCGTAATTATGGCCCAAACACCGCGAATTTTTGCATGGAGAAGGGGATCGGGCCAAAGAATAAGCATGCCTGTTTTGATAAAGATTGGTTTAGCGGGTCAAATGGATCCAGACTTTTGTGTGGAAAATGACAAAATTTGTATTCTATGGCGTATATATTTACTCCTGAATGAAATATACCCGAGAAGTTGATAGTATATCCAAGAGGAGTGGATTACCTTTAAATTGATACCAATTGCATTGTCGTGTGTACTCGGATGTGGGAGTTACACTTAAATATTTACAGGTCGTTACGTATTCATATATTATTTAGTAACGCATTACCACACTAGAGGGCGGAAATATATCGCGGATAGCTTTGAAATTTTCCTTGAGAATCCGAGCATGGTCACGGACAACGCCTATAATTTTCGGTGATGATCAGATAATAATATTGGGATGAAGTGACCCCAAAACTTAATTTTTTGTGTTTTTTTATGAGTCGATTTATAGGCCACTATTGAAAGCCGGACATCACAACACAACCCACGGTGAAGGGGATCTGGACAAGTAATTAGAAGAGCTGTACTGAATACTAGTAATATTTGTAGACGTCCAGTCGGTCAAGGGGGTACAAATATCGCTAAATATTGCCCAAGCTCAGAATATCGAACCATAGAAAATTAGATTTTCGTGGAAGTTGTGTAGGGTATCATATGGTCGGCACCGTCCGACTATACTGCTCCTCTCACTGGTTTGCCCTGCTTTTGAGGCAAAAATTAATAACAGCGGTGTTAATCGATTTTCGATTTTGACTTTTTAAATGATTTATATGTACAAAAAAGAGAAAACGCAGCTTTCCAATACAGAAACCGGATATAACGAACAGCGGTCATAAGCAACTACACATATAACGAACAAAGCTAATTTTTTTACAGATATTTTCATTAGTTTCCTTATGCACAACAAACGGTTGAAAACGATTAGGTTAGTAAGTTAAAAAAATTCGACCCCGCGATTAGATTTTTAAAGAAATAATTATTACAATGTTGTATGTTTTTACAGAATGCTTTAATAAAGATTAATTCAGTACCCATTTATATTATTAAAGTTATTAATATGTAAAATTGAGATAAAACCATGCTTACTACAGTCGAACACGATTATATAAACACTGGACATACTGAACAAATTTTTTTTCATATGCCACTTTTTTGTTTTTATGCCACTTTTTGTTTGAAAAAAGTAAATTTTTGATGATTTATATTCTTAGGGGAATTTCCGCCATTTCCTCTTATCCACTTTTTAGATTTTTTCCTTTAATCTTTCCTTCGACAACATATTTGCGGTTTACGAGTCACGTTATTTATTTTGAAATCAAAATTCGAGTGTGTTCGTTTTTTCGCGGAAAAGTTCTATCTTCCTATGATATTTGCTCCAAATGCATGCAAAATAGCCAAATTTTCACTTTTAATTTGATGTATTTTCGGACCATATTGTTTGTGTTGCCAACTTTACTTTACTTCTTTAATGTCATCCAAAAATATATTATTTTCCAAAATTGAAAAATTGACTTTTTGCCTAAGAAACTGTCCAAATTACCTATAATGCATCGGCCACCATCCCCACCCCCAAAATGAAATCCTGCGTACGTCACTGATGGGATCTATATCTAAATCTGAACCGATTTCAATGAAACTTAAAAAACGTAATTGTAGACTCAATTTTGTACGCTGTGCAAAGTTTCGTCTCAGTCGGGTAAATATTGGGAGTTTGGTGCACCATTCAATAGACCGAATATAAATATATGGGTGCTATATCTTAATCTGAACCGATTTTCTCCAATTTCGTCCTTGGGCCAAGTAAGTGTGCTGTGTCAAATTTCATTTCATTCGGGTCATAAATGCGAACTGTAGTTTGTTTACAATTTAACATGAACAGACAGGCAGACGGACGGACATGCATAAATCGGAGGGGTTTCTGAAGAAAACAAAATTCCAAATTACAACTGATTATATTGAAAAACGTTTTCAAATGCTTTAAATATCGCAAGAGCTATCGAGATTTCAACAATCTATATAAAGCAACAGCAACAAAATACACAAAACTATTTAGTGTATTTATTCCTCTTCAGTATAGACCCAAATGCTTAATTTCATATGACCCCTTTGTCACGCGGACATTTAACGGTTATGCTTCTATGGGAAAGGGAACAGCGTCATACTTGCTCTTACATTTCGTTTCAGTGTGCAGCAGCTTACCATTAACATTTTTGTACTTAATTCATGAACAGCATCATTTACATTTCCACCGGATATTGCACTATGGGCAATATTTCTTAAAGAAATTTGTATTCTTCCATTAAGGATTCTACTTTTTACAGATATGACAAATTAAGGGGAATAGGTTTTTTAGTTAGGGGGATAGATGTCGCACATTAGTCTGTAATTATTTGTATTTCATCTTTTTCAGACTATAAGAAAGTCCTGACTGAAATTTACTATGGCATAGCCCCATATATATATTTCAATACCAATTAAGTATCCATGAAATTGTTGACCAATTTGTGGTGATACAAAGTTTAAATTTTGCACATTTTCTTTTGAGTTACACCATGTTGATACGATAAAATAAGCCATTGTGTTATTAATGAACTAATGTATTGTTTTTTTTTTTCGTAAGTTCGTTCGTTCATTCATTTGTTCGTTCGGTTACGCTCATTGGCTGGTTTTTGGTGGCTTAGGTGGGTTGGTTTATTTACTAGCATCGTGGCCACCAGCAGCAATACTTTGCATGCACTTATAACTAACCGAGGCGGTCGGTGGCCGGTCACTATCAGTATGTTTGTGATGTTTGTTGTTCATGATCGGGAGGGTACGGTACGTGCAGATGGGTCATTTTATGTTAAGTCCAAAGGCAAAGCCTTTATATTTATGCTTCCGTAATTATAATGTATGAAGTTGTTTTTGTTAGTATAACATTTAAAACCACTTCGCTAATGTAGTGTTTAATTCTGGTCTATGGTAATTTGTTGCAATGGCAGATAGTTTGTAGGAAGTGAGAGTGCTGGCCAGCAATAGCTGTCGATACAATAAAATTGTATTAACTGATGATGCTGCTGTTGCTGTTGTCGTTTTTGTTGTTTGTGTCTTATTTGTAGGCTGGCCAACTGCCACATTTTTTTCTAGCGCAGAGAAATGGAATTTGTAGTGAAGTGCCACATGTATTGTATGTTAGGATTATTATATCATCGACTCATTGTTAGGCAGGGTGTAATGAACAGGGCTCAGACGAAGATTATTATGGAAGAAAAATGGAAGAGAGACGCAATTTAGTACAGTGAATTTAGGTGATAGAAAACAGACGCATGCAATGTTCATTGAATTTTAAAATCAAATTAAATTGAGATATTTTTTCTTGAAGATCGGTGTGTTTAACAAAAAAATGTAAAGAACCCCTGTTTTGATATACATAATAACAGGTAGGTCTAGTTTTATGCCAGTGAGGCATATATCAGACTCTGCCTACTACATTATTGGACAATACCGCCTGAAAGCCAGTGGGACGGCCGAGCGATGCCAGCTTGACACACTTTCAAACGGAAGACTATACGGACTTGATCTCGAAAGATATCTACAATCATTATGCGGACTTATTTCAACAATGATAAAGAGTGTGGTACGATTATATCTTAATTGAATAAAGGGCATTTTTTACATTGGCAGTCCTTAGCCTGGAATCCAATTTTTTTGCAAAAAGTGAATTTCAGGTAGAGCCAATAAAACGTTGTATATTTGTAATTTAGGAACTATGAGCTTTATTCCGGTAAAATTTTATAACATTGTGGGTCACAGTTTACAAATAACATGAGGTCGAAATCAAAATTTCATATTTTTGTCAGCCAACCAGCCAGCTCGTTGACGCCGAGATTCGCTATAGTAAAAAGCACGATACTATATCTATAGCGCCCTATTTTTATACACTCCACCATAGTATGGAGGGTATATTAATTTTGTTTTTCCGTTTGTAACTCATCGAAATAATCATTTCCGACCCTATAAAGTATATATATTCTTGATCAGCGTAAAATTCTATGTCCGTCTGTCTGTAGTAATCACTCTAGCGTCTAAACGAATTGAGATAAATCGCCAAATCGCATAGAGTCGTCTATTGTCTGTAGGCAGGTCAAGTTCGAAGATGGGCTTTATCGGTCCACGTTTAGGCATAACTTTCATATAAGGGTACCCCCAATTTTCGGTATTTTGAAGTTCTTGAGCGTGTTTTTCAACTGAATTCGCTGTAATTTGGTACATTGAGTTCTTATTGTGTAGCTAATCTCTCCACTAAAAATTATAAATATGGGTCTATATTTTCGGATAGCCCCATATAAGGGTACCCCTAATTTTGCCGTATTTTGGGCGGTTTGATCAGATTTTGGCTGTAATTTAGTAATTAGAGATCTTATTTGGTAACAAATCTCTCCACAAAAAAATTGTAACAATAGGTCAATTTTTTCGGGTAGCCCCAATATTGTCTGAAACGCATTTCTAGACACTTGTGGCTTAAAAGCAATATTTCGATTGACCCAATTTAATCATATTAAAATTTACATACTTTCATTAGCCTATAGACACATATTTTCAGATATTTCTATTGATTATAATATACATATATTCACTATTTTAAAGTCCTATAAAATGTGAACGTTATTCATACATCAACTTATTATTATTTGCCATTTTGCAACAACATTATTCACAATATTCAATTTCGCCCTTCATTAGCTATTAATAATCTGCACTCAAAGTATATAACAATATCAGCTCAGACAGGATTATTAACAGTGTTTGTCGGTTTGTCGATGCATTGTTCGATATCACTTTATGTTGCAGCTCAAATGATCCATTAATAATGTTAATAGCATCAATAAAAGTCTCAGACACATTATTACAAATACAGCAATTATTCTGTTATTGCCAATATCGAATGAAAGAGCCAAATTATATTAGCATTGCAGCTATTTTTGTGCTAAGGCCGATAAAAGTAATAAAAACACTTATATGGAAAAGCCACATAATTATTAAGGGCCATAACGAAAATATTAAATACAGGATATTCGAAATAGATGAATTATGGATGAAGACCATGGGAAAAAAACAAATTAATTTAACAAGGAAAAATAAACAAACATTAATTTGGTTAAGTTTTAGGACCAAATGGACCGACTATATGATACCCTTCACCACTTTGGGTACATACAAGAGATGTTAATATATACACTATCCTGTAGATAGAAACGCCATAGCGTCTTTGAAGGACCATTCAGATGGAATCGGCCGAAATTAAATGTGCAATTCCAACATAGTCCAATCCAACACCCTTACAGTGATCCTAATACCAAATGTCAAGATTCCAACACTACCGATTCACCAAAATCTAATTATGGTACCATTTAGTACGAATTTCCAAAACTTTCTACATACCCCAACAGTGATCCTAACTCCATATTTCAGAATCCATACCCCAATCCAACACTCCAACAGTAATTTCCAAATTTCAGCGTTCCAGCTCTATTGATTCACACAAATCCACAGTTGGGACCATTTTGTACACTTACTTAGCTGGCTTTTTACAGAACGTCGGTCTTGTGCGCATCTCCTCCAATTTGAAAGACCACGTTCCAAGATTTTGTTTTCTATTTGTTCTTTTCGTCTAATTCGTGGCATTCCTCTTCTACGGGAACCATCTGTAGATTGGCTTTTATATGCATTTTGAGCTAGCCTAGCCACCGTAGTCGCTGCAGCTCCATACGACGGACTATGTCGATGTCCGTTTATAAATTGTAAAGCTAGTGGTTCATTCGACGCCGATATTCACTGTCGAGGCAGATCGCCCCATAGATCTTTCGGGTATTTTTTTCTTTTAAACACACCAAGAGCTGCCTTATCTGCTGGCGCCAGTACCCATGCTTCAGATCCATATAACAGCACGTGTAGTATCAGCGTCTTGTAAAGTGTGAGTTTGGTCTGGCGGAAGGTGGCCTTACTTAGACCATAGAGCATTGTTGGCCATCATAATCCGTTTCCGAATTTCAAAACTGATGTCATTCGTTTTATTTATGGCGGTACCAAGGTATATAAAATCGTTAACTACCTCGAAGCTGTAGTTCTCTAGATCCACATTTGGTCCGAGTCTACTGGACGTCTTGCGCGTTGATCAGCTTGGTCTTCTATACGTTTACTGCCAGACTCACTTTGGCAGACTCCTCAATTTGTTCAAAGGTAGATGTTATATCGATGTTACCTTTGCGTCTCGTATGACCTTTTCCAGCAAGATGGATAGGTAATATGTGTCGATGTGTTTTTCGTGTGTCTTTTCTAGGATTTGCGCAAAGTGAAAATCTGTTCTATAGTAGATTTGCCAGGTCTGAAGCCGCATTGGTTCAATAATGTCATTGACCATTGGCTTCAGTCGTTCGCACAGAACACTGGTTAGCACTTTATATGCGATGGGGAGGAGACTTATTCCTCTATAGTTGGCACATATCGTCTCCTTTTTTGTGCACGGGACACAGGATGCTGAGGTTCCAATCATTGGGCATGCATTAATCTAGCCAAATTGTACTAATCAGCTGGTGCATGCTCCTGACCAGCATCGGACCACCTGCCTTGAATAGTTCCCCTGTAACCCATCGGCTCCTGCTGCTTTATTATTCTTGAGACGAATAATTGCTTTTATGACCTCATCTTGACTCTATACCATCATCTCTTGTTGGTTCTGGGGTATCTTCTCCACCGCCACTATTTGAAGCTTTTCAAAATGCTCCTTCCAGATCCTCAACAAGCTGTCTCTATCTATCACCAGGTTTCCTTCTTCATCTCTACAGGAGGATGTGCCTGCACCATAACCTTCGGTTTGGTGTTTGGTAAAATTGGTAAAATTTCCGGATTTCATTCTGACTCCTGTACATCTCGATTTGCTCACGCTCACTTTTTTCTTGTTCTTTCTTCTTTTTTCTGAAAACACGTTTCTCCTCTCTCCCTTTCTCCCTATAATTCTCCATCACATTATGTGTTGCTACTTTCTGCAGGGTTGCCCAATACGCTGCGTTTTTCACATCAGTAGCATTACGACACTCCTGATCGTATCATGGGTTTCTTGATGATGGTTTTTGGTACCCAAGTGTTGCTTTTGCTGCAGTTTGTAGGGAGTGGACAATTCTTCGCTCTTGTGCTTCTATACTATTATCGGGACAAGAAGTGCTTTCGTCAAGCAGGTGGGTAAGTAGAGCGGAGTAGGCCTCGGCTACCTGTTGTGTTTGCAGCTTTTCGACGTCGAGTTTCCGTGTTGTGTTAGATCACACCTTTGATGCTACACTAAGACGGGTGCGATCCGAATCGATATTCGCTCCTCAGATCGATCAGACGTCTAACACATTGGATGAATGCCTTCCGTCTATCACAACATGATCAATTTGATTTCTCGTTGCTTGATCGGGAGAGATCCAGGTGGCCTTGTGTATATCGAGATGCTGGAATCTGGTGCTGCTAACTACCATGTTTTTTTGCTGCCGCGAAGTCAATCAACCCCATATCGTTGTCGGATGTTTCTTCATGAAGACAGAATTTTCCGACGGTGGCGCTAAATATATCTTCCCTTCCGATTTTTGCATTACAATTTTAATGTAATTTTAATTGTATGGCCACGGCAACGATCATATGCTGCTCATCTTTGTCTTAGGTCGGAGCATGAGCGCAAATAAGACTAATGTAGAAGAACTTCGCTTTTATACGGATTATAGCAATTCGCTCATCTACTGGAGTGAATCTGGAGACGAGATCTTTTATTCTCCTGTTAACCATAAATCCGCAGCCAAATCCATGTCTCGTTTCATGGCAGCTATAATACAGGGCGTAATCATCTGGTTTACTTACGTCTGTCCCTTTCCATCGCATTTCTTGTAAGGCAATAATATCGGCTTTGTACTTCTTCAGTACATACGCCCAAAGCGAAAACTGCGAATGTTTTGTGCAACGTGCGCACATTCCAAATACAGATTCTCAGATCGTGGCCCTTTATATGTTTGCGGGGGTCGTCAACGTTAGGGAGGTTTGGTGTTCTTTTTCTTTGCCCTTTCATAGTAGGTTGGGTTTTCCGAATGTAGCATATAACCCGAGCCCTTCTTTTATATTTCTTATGGGCGAACTCGCGGCACATTTCAGCTCACTATTTCAACGGGTGATGAAAATAGCTTTTCTACATTTTCCGATCCAAAACCCAAAAGTGATTCACCCAAAATTTAAATTTTACCAAATTTAGTACGATCTTCTAAAACTTTACACATGGTTAAATTATACACCCAAACAGTGAACAAAATGTCAAATTTCAAGATTACAGTTATATGGGTTCAGCCAAATCGAAATTGTACCAATCATATTAAGATTTAGTACTTTTCGTTAATGTTAATTTCAAATTTCAAAATTCTAGCCCCATTCGCTTCCTTACATTCAAATTGTACCAAATTGAGTACAGTTTTGTACTTTTGGTATGCATGAGTATAAGCTTTCAAAAAACATCTCCTTTATCGTCCCTACTTCTCAACCTTAATTGGCATTCCAAATTTCAAGTTTTTAGCTCTCTCCATTCACATGCTACGAAATTTAGTAATTTTCGGATACGTATAGTTGGAATGTCCAAAAAATCCTACACTATCAAAAAAATATTATAGTCTGTATGGAAAAAAGTCTGTCACTACAAGAAAATTCTGCTCTGAAAATGAATGTTCTGGTGTGATGCCAAATGTCCGAACCTTGACACGGTTGAATTTAATTCGTAGATGCATTTCGCAACAATAGTCGACATAAATACAACTTATCAAGTAAAGACATTTGTAAGCCACATTGCCCAATATGCCTGATGAGCCGCTTAACCAACGGCGAAACGCGTCGCATAGTGGTGGGAATGTAGTATCTCTCTGGCTTTCCTTTTCATTGCAACTCCGATCATGTAACTCATCTCGAAAGAGAAATTAATAAAAACATTTACATGAATGATCCTTCGCCCTAAGAAGGCATAAAAACAAAAAACAAACAATTTTGTTAAAAAAGCTTTAAAATAAATTTCTGCAATGAATCTTTAAATTCAAAGAGGAATTTTTCTCAATTTTATTTAATATGAACCATTACACCTTAGCTTATTGTTTGTTCATCTCAAATTCCATCCTACCGTAATCAATTCAATTTGGCGTTCCCACATAATTGACATGAGAAATAAAATGTATTTATTATTTATAAATATTTTTGTGGTTTGTCTTATTAAACTGAATTTTTATCGAAAAACGTGAACGTTTTTCTTAAGCACTTTTTTTTTGCAAAAATATTAGGTCAATTTTCTACACTTTAATTAACTAATGGAGTTTACCTACTTGCACATGTTGGTTGGGACGATTGTGCGATACCCTAGGATTGTAGTGTTTCTGGGAAAATTTTTTTATTAATTCAAAATATGATTAAAAGTGTTAATATTGCAATGTCTGAGGAAATTAGTTTTTGTATTATATAAAAGAAAACAAAATTTAACATATAATATTTTTTTGATTATCTACTAAAAAATGACTCTAAGGTAAGATGATAATAAAACCTAAATAGCGTACAAAAATGGATTATTGGTCTATATCCTCCAAAGTAAAAAAAAAAATTCGAGACAAGAGGACATCGCCTTTTCGAAGGAACATTAACTTGAAATTGAACGAACTTAAATATGTGATCTTTATCTATATCTAAACCGGCTAACATCAATCCCTACACATGTCATTTTGCAACCTATGCTAAATTTTGTAAATCGATTTAAAGCAAACTTATATCTATATCTGAACCGATTTCAAGGAAACTTTCCAGAGATTAATTTATATTAACTTCAGTACGTTGTGTCAATCGTCCTAGCTATGGGTATTTAGTGCACCATTTACTTAAAATCGGACGAAAATATATATAGGAGGTGTTTGTAAATCTGATCTAATGATTTTCAGGGACTTTGGTGCACTATTTAACTAAAATCGGATGAAACTATATATAGGAGCTATATCTTAAAACTTACTTAAAATCGGAAGAAACTATATACGGGAGTAATCTAAATCTGAACCGATTTTCACGAAACTTAGCACACATCATTCTAGACTTAATTTAATACGCTATGCCAAAATTCGTTCAAATAAAAAGATTTGCAGGGACTTTGATGCACCGTTTACCTAAAATCGGGCGAAACTATATATGGGAGCTATATCTAAATCTGAAACGATTTTCACAAAACTTAGCACACGTCATTCAAGGCTTAATTTAGTACGCTATGCCAAAATTCGTGAAAATCGAAAGATTTGCAAGGACTTTGATGGAACATTTACCTAACTTCGGGCGAAACTATACATGGGACCTATATATAAATATGAACCGATTTGCACGAAACTTATCACACGTCATTCTACATTTAATTCAGTACGCTATGCCAAATTCGTGCAAATGTAATGATTTTCATGGACTTGGTGCACCATTTATCTAAAATCGGGAGAAACTATATATGGGAGCTATTTCTAGATCTGAACCGATTTTCCCGAAATTTATCACACATCATTGTCAACTTAATTTGGTACGCTATGCCAAACATCGTGCAAATCAAATGATTTTCAGGAACTTTCGTGCATCATTTACCTAAAATCGGATGAAAAAATATATGGGAACTATATTTAAATCTGAACCGATTTCAATAGGATTCGTCCTTGGGCATAACCAATGGGCAAAATTTCATCCAATTCGGACCATAATTGCGACTTGTACTTTGCTCATAAAAATACATGGACGGACATGCATAAATCGGCTCAGAATGTGATTCTATACATAAAAGTCTATCTCGATTCCTTTTGCCTGTTACAAGCATATGCACAAAAACATAATACCCTGTACCACAGTGTGGTCAAGGGCACAAAAATGACATCTGATTCTGTTAAAAAGGTGTCTAAAACCCCTCAAAAGTACGAAATAATGGGGAACCGTTATATGGAGACTAGAAATTACAGCGTGTTTTAATCCCAATAATACAAAATATTTGGAAGTACCATTAAATGGATCTATACCAAAACGTAGTATATTGGTGGTCGTTCAAAAAAGCTAGTGAATCGAAATATTTAAAACCAGTAAGGAAAGTAGTAAAGTCGGACGGGGCCGACTATATGATACCCTTCACCACTTTGAGTATATTCAACAAATGAATCCTAACAGAAGTCGTATGTGTCAGTCTCGTTTCCTTCTGCCTGTTACAAACATATGCACAAAAACATAATATCCTGTGCCAGAAAAAAAATTGGTTCAAGAACCTCAAAACCTGGGGGCTACCAGAAAAAATTGACCAATATTTATAGTGTAGAGATGTGCTACCTAATAAGAACTCGAACTCGACGTACTAAATTACAGTCAATTTGGTTGAAAAGCATACGATCAGAACCCCCAAAATACCAAAAATTTGCGGTACCGTTATATGGGGACTACCAGAAAAACTAGACCTATATTTATAATTTTTAGTGCAGTAATTTGGTACCCAATAAGAACCCAATGTACAAAATTTCAGAGAATTCAGTTATAAAACAAGCCCAAAAACCCGAAAATACCGAAAATTGGGGGTACCCTTATATGGGGGCTCTCCGAAAAAATGGACCTTTATTTATAATTTTTGGTAGGGAGATTTGCTACCCAATAAAAACTCAATGTACCAAATTTCAGCGAATTCAGTTAAAAAACGCGCTCAAGAACCTCAAAATACCGAAAATTTGGGGGTACCCTTATATGGGGGCTATCCGAAAAAATTGACCTTTATTTTTTTAATTTTTGGTAGAGATTTGCTACCCAATAAGAACTCAAAGGACCAAATTTCAGCGAATTTAGTTAAAAAACGCGCTCAAGAACCTCCAAATACCGAAAATTTTGGGGTACCCTTATATGGGAGCTATGCCTAAACGTGGACCGATTTTCTCCAATTTCAATAGGTTTCGTCCTTGGGCCAATTAAGTGACCTGTGCCAAATTTCATCCAAATCGGATCACAAATGCGACCTGTACTTTGTTAACAAAAATACATGGACGGACGGACGGACAGACGGACATGCATAAATCGACTCAGAAAGTGATTCTATGCATATTCTCAAAAGGAACCATGGGTCTATCTCGATTATTTTTGCCTGTTACAAACATATGCACAAAGACATAATACCCTGTACCACAGTGTGGTGAAGGGTATAAAAATACGATAGTGGTGCTTGAATTGTCGTCACAATCACTGATCTAATACCATGAGGCCATCAATATTCGTCGTGTTGGTCTTCGAAGTATAAGCAAAATCAACGAAAGTTTTTTTGTGGAAGAAGCACATCGAAGCCAGTGATACTAATTCAAAAGTTTAGGATTATTGTTCTATCAGGTCACTCAAAAATCAAATTGTACTAAATTTAGTACACATAAGTACGAATTTCCAAAATTACATCCATACCAAAATACTTTGCAAAACGTCCCGCGTACCACCACCTAATATCTACCTTACTACTCAACCATACTTCACATTCCAAATTTCAAGTTTTTAGCTTTATCCACGCACATGCTACCACCAACTTTAGTACATTTTAGTACTTTTTCGGATATTTATAGTTCGAATATCCAAAAAATCCTTTGAATAACATCTTCGGCATACCTCAATAGAGTTAATTTAGAAAATTTTGCAATTTTTTTGGGAAAACATTTATGTAGCTCTATCACTCCAATTCCAATGTTTCAATGCTATACCTTTTCCCCATTGTGGAGGATATTTAAAGTACGGCCCGGCTATCTTTTTTTCTTATTTATTCTTTTTATTATTATTATTTTTTTTGTTACTTCAACTTAAATGGTTTTTGTTTTCCGTCTTCCTTTTAATTCAATTTCTTTTTTTTTACTTGCCACCACACTCCATCATATTTGAGGTCAACAGCATACTCACCCATATCGGTTTGATATATCATCTGTCAGTGATAACACCAAAGTGCTAAGGAATGTGTGTATTTGTGTGCGTGCGTGCTGGTCTGCATGGAAGTATGCAAGAA
The DNA here is from genome assembly GCF_032173495.1 of Musca vetustissima. Taxonomy (NCBI): domain Eukaryota; kingdom Metazoa; phylum Arthropoda; class Insecta; order Diptera; family Muscidae; genus Musca; species Musca vetustissima. The sequence continues at coordinate 18,681 of NW_026879344.1, forward strand.
TGTAGGTGGATGGATGTAACTAACTGGCAAGGTAGTCGGACTCTTGGCTTGGCTAGCTGGCCGTTGATGACTTTCTTTTCATTGGTTTTTGTTTCAACGTATAAATGTTCTTGACCTTTTTCCTTGTGTTACTTACCACACTTTGCCGTACCGATAAGAGCTTCCTGGGGGTAAAAGTGTGTATTTCGGTGTTTGGCATTTTTGTGGTAGTTTTTGCTACTTTTTGCTAAAACCCTTCACCATATTATGGAGAATATATTTAGTTTGTTGATCAGTTTGTAACACATTGAAGTAATCACATTAGAACGTATATATAGCTGACCCCGCAAATGTTGTTGTCTTACCCAAACAAATAAAAATTGCAATTATGTTCAGTTGTGCAATACCCACCAAAATCGAAGACCCTTTAGTACATATATATTCTTGATGGGCATAAAAATTCCATGTCGATCTGTCAGTGACATATATTGCTACTATATTGAAGATATAACTGGGGGGTTCACTTTTATTTGGTTTTTTAGGGGTTCTAGATATGTTTTTTGCCAACAGAATTAGCTGCAATTTGGTATTTATACCCTTCACCACACTGTGGTACAGGGTATTATGTCTTTGTGCATATGTTTGTAACAGGCAAAAATAATCGAGATAGACCCATGGTTCCTTTTGAGAATATACATAGAATCACTTTCTAAGTCGATTTATGCATGTCCGTCCGTCCGTCTGTCCGTCTGTCTGTCCATGTTAAATTGTAAACAAAGTACAGGTCGCATTTATGATCCGAATTGGATGAAATTTGGCATAGGTCACATATTCGGCCCAAGGACGAACCCTATTGAAATTGGGAAAAATCGGTTCAGATTTGGATATAGCTCCCATATATATATTTAACCGATTTAATGTAAACGGTCCCTATATATCTTTCGATTTGCACGAAATTTGGTACAGCCTAATCATTTAGGTCTAGAATGATGTCTGCCAAGTTTCGTAAAAATCGGTCCAGATTTAGATATAGCTCCCATATATAGTTTCGTCCGATTTCATGTAAATGGTGCACCAAAGTCCCTATATATCTTTCGATTTGCACAAAATTTGGTACAGCCTAAGCACTTAGGTCTAGAATGATGTCTGCCAAGTTTCGAGGAAATCGGTCCAGATTTAGATATAGCTTCCATATATATTTTCGCCCGTAAAGTGGGCATCAAACTCCTCATGTTAGTCAGATTGACATCAAAGTTTGCACAACGTACAAAATTGAGCATAGAATTACGTAGTTGCGTTTTCTAGAAGTACAGACATAGCCCAACGGATGACCTATTTATATTTGTTTGAAGTCGATTTACATACTTTATGGATAGATCTAGGTAGATTCATATTTAGATAAATATCACATATTTTATTTCATCCAATTTCATGTTAATCGTCCTGTTTAATATACCCATAGTGGTGAAGGGTATCATATAGTCGGCCCCGTCCGACTTTACTACTTTCCTTACTGGTTTTAATTAACTTTGTCTATCAGATCTACCTACGAAAAATGATCAATATGTGCTCATTGAGGTAGACCCCATATATGGGTACCCCCAATATTCGGTATTTTGAAGGTTGTGGGCACATGTATCCACGTAATTGGTTGTAATTTGTGATTTTGAGTGGTGGAATGATATTAAATCTTCCTACTAAAAAATCAATATTGGTTCACCTTATGGGGGAAGCCTCCATAAAACGACACACCACAAAGATCGATATTTTGGAGAGCTTGAGATCGTGCTTCAACCAATTTGGAGAAATTCAATACTTTGTAGTCTCATTGGTTAGAAAAATTCCACACCAGAAATTATCAACTTTGGTCCATGTTTACGGGTAGCCCCCAAATTTCCCCATTATTCTGTAGTTTCTGGACTTTGAAACGTTTTTTTAATCGAATTGTCTTAAATTTTATTTTTTTCCGGTTCTTATGGGGTGTCAAATTTTCCTACTAAATATGATCAATATTGGTTCACTTTTTAAGGAATCCCCTGTATAACGCTACAACCTAAATTTTGGTACTTTGGGGATCTTGGGAAAGCGCTTCAAACAAATTAGCTGTAATTTTAGATTCTCATTGTTTTGAAAATCAGTCCACCTAAAATTGTCGATATTGGCCCAAGTTTCCGGGTGCATTTGGCTAGCTTGGGCATGTGCTTGTACTAAATGAAGCGCATGCGCATTTTAGATTTATATTGTGTTGAAAATATCCGCACCAAAAATGATCAATATGGCCCAAGATTCCGGATATATTAGTACACCCATTATTTGGTATTTTGGGGGGTTGGGATAGGTTTTTAACCGAATTGGCTCTAATTTAATATATTAAATTCTTGTGCCGTCTAAAATCTTCCAACCAAAATTTGTCAACGGCAGGTTACCTTTTGAAGTAGTTCCCATAGAGCGGTACCATCTCATTTTCGGCTTTTTCTTTAACTGTAGGCGGTCATTTCGTTACATTTTGCTAATTTTCTCATCGATGTATCTGTAATTTAATATTAAGGGTACATCGATTTTTGCAGATAATTATCAATGTTTTGACATAGTTCCATGTAGGGGACTTATTCCAATATATTTCCATTCTGGAATCTTGACTTTTTCATTATTCGGTCCACTTCATCCCAAAATGATTATATCATCATCGAAAATTATAGGCGTTGCACTTGACCATAACTGGAACCTCATGGAAGATTTCAAAGCGATCAGCGCTATATTTTCGCCCTCAAGTGTGGTAATGGTTCACTAAATAATATATTAATACGTAAACACCTGTAAATATTTACGTGTAACACATCCGAGTACATACGACAATATAATTGGTATCAATTTAAAGGCCAACCACTCCTCTTGGATATACTGTCAACTTCTCGGCTCTATGTCCATCAGGAGTAAATATATATACTATAGAATACAATTTTTTCATTTTCCACAGGCATGCTTATTCTTTGGCCCGATCCCCTTCTCCATGTACAAATTCGAGATGTTTGGGCAATAATTGCGACCTCTGGAGCGACCAGAAAAACCGACAAAAATTCAGTATTTGGTCCACTTCATCCCCTAAATATTAACCGATCTTTACCAAAAACAATAGGGGTCTTCATTGGGCCGAACCCATCCTACATGCAAAATTTCGAGAAGATTGGTCCATAACTGTGGCCTGTATCGTGTTTACAATTTATAATGGACAGACGGACGGACGGACACACATGTCTAGATCGACTCAGCTAGTCGAGATATGACGATCGGTATACTTAATGGTGGGTCTAGGACCAATATTTCGCGTCGTTACAAACTCTTGGGGCTGCACAAAGCTATAATACCCTGACAACATTGTTGTGTAGGGTATAAAAAATTAATTATCGCACAGAAGTGACTGTAGTTTGGCATTTTCGGCCCACGTAGGGTGAATGTCATCTTTGCAGATCGATGTGTATCCCTATTTTGACATGGCCTTTTCTGTATTTTGAAGGTTTTAGACCCATTTTCCTTGGTTGTAATTTGGCATTTTCATTTCCTTGCGCTGAATATTTTCCATATAGGTCCACATAAACTGCCTTCAAAGCTTGGAGAACTGTGCTAAGAGTTTAAAACTGTCGAAAATAATATTGTGTATTTTATTCCCATCCTCCCCAGGATGATGGGAATAAAGAGTTCGACTCGACCGAATCTAACAAATTTTTTACCAGTTTTATTTACACTTTTCCTCTGTTTTCATTTGATTTCAATACTTCCCAATCTCCAATTGCCAAATTTCAGCTATTAGTTGGAAGCCCTTTAGTTCATTTTTTTGCTGTTGTTTTCTTTTCATAGCCGACCAACCGTACTCGAGTTTCCTTCCCTCACATTCATTCAATGATGAGTGGTAGTTGATTTGAGAATTTCTCTGTATGGGTGTGTGTGTGTGTGTGTGCGTTTGTGTACATATCCGTGTAAATACTACTATTGCGGCTATTTGATCTGTAAATGCTTTTAAGTTTATTCATTTGCCATACAGTTGCAATTTTTGCCATTTACGTTTGCATTTTGTTTTGCTTTTATTTTGGGTGCTGTTTCCCTTTATTGTTTGTGCCGGTTTCGATTTCGATTGTGATTTCTGTAGTATTTAGTTTCGGTTTGACGCTGTTGTTCCCATACATCTTATGGCGAAGTACTCGGCTTACATTTGCCATGTTGAACGCATTTCCGGACCTTTCTTATCCATTGTTTGCTGTGAAATTGAACTGTTGTTCTGTTTTCGATACGAATAGCATTGGGTGGTGTTATGCCACATGTTGTGACCCCCTCAACATGGTGGTGGTACTCTGTATAACAGTCGACATTAAGTGTGCTCCAATAGTTACAAGGAATAGTTGCACATACACACATATATTTATATATATTATATATGTTATAAAATTGCAACAATGTTTTTGATGGAGCTCTTTAATGTGATATGTAAGTTACGTTACATGCAAGAGGAATTGAAAATTGTGTTAAGTGTTCGAAGAAGTTCAACTTTTTCTATAAAGAATATTTTCGATTTAGGCCACAATTTTTATAGAGTCGACTTTGTTTTGAAGGTCATCACATACTTGTCTTGGATATTTCATGGGGACTTTTGGGAATTATACTCTCCAACAACAAATATGATGGTATTAGGACAATTTTTATACCCTTCACCACACTATGGTACAGGGTATTATGTCTTTGTGCATATGTTTGTAACAGGCAAAAGGAAACGAGATAAACACATGGTTCCTTTTGAGAATATGCATAGAATCACTTTCTGAGTGGATTTACGCATGTCCGTCTGTCCGTCCATGTATTTTTGTGAACAAAGTACAGGTCGCATTTATGATCCGATTTGGATGAACTTTGGCATAGGTCACTTATTTGGCCCAAGGACGAACCCTATTGAAATTGGGAAAATTCGGTTCAGATTTAGATATAGCTCCCATATATATTTTCGTCCGATTTAATGTAAATGGTGCCCAAAGTCACTATATATCTTTCGATTTGCACGAAATTTGGCACAGCGTAATGAATTAGGTCTAGAATGATGTGCGTTAAGTTTCGTGAAAATCGGTTCAGATTTAGATATAGCTCCCATATATATTTTCGTCCGATTTAATGTAAATGGTCCACCAAAGTCCCTGTGTATCTTTCGATTTGCACGCAATTTGGCATAGCGTTCTGAATTAAGTCTAGAACGATGTGTTTTAAATTTCGTGAAAATCTGTTCAGAGTTAGATACAGCTCCGATATATTTTTTCGTCCGATTTTAGGTAAATGGTGCACCAAAGTTCCTATATATCCTTCGATTTGCACGAAATTTGGCCAGCGTACTGAATTAAGTCTAGAAAGATGTACGTTAAATTTCGCAAAAATCGGTTCAGTTTTAGATATAGCTCCCATATATATTTTCGTCCGATTTTATGTAAATGTTCCACCAAAGTCCTATATATCTTTCAATTTACACGAAATTGGGCACAGCATAATCAATTAGCTATAGAATGATGTGTGTTAAGTTTCCAGAATATCGGTTCAAATTTAGATATAGCTCCCATATATATTTTCGTCCGATTTAATGTAAATGGTCCACCAAACCCCTATATATCTCTCGATTTGCACGAAATTTGGCACAGCGTAATGAACTAGGTCTAGAATAATGTGTGTTAAGTTTCCTGAAAATCGGTTCAGATTTAGATATATAAAATTTAGTATCGGTTGCAGAATGAAATGTTTATGAATCCATTTTCATTTTACTGGTCCTTTACATGAACTCAGATGATTAAGTCGGAGGCAATATAAATGACAGCTATATCTAAATCTGAACCAATTTTCTCGAAACTTAACACATATCATTCTAGACTCAATTCAGTTCGCCATGCCAAATTTCGTGCAAATAGAAAGATATATAGAGTCTTTGGTATACCATTTACATAAAATCGGACGAAAATATATAGCATTTCCAGATTAAATGTAACCTTTTACAAATTAAATGAACCCTTTTCCAAATTAAATGAAACCTTTTCCAAATTAAATGAAACCTTTTCCAAATTAAATGAAACCTTTTCCAATTGAAATGAAACCTTTTACAAATAGAATGAAAGCTTTTCCAATTGAAATGAAACCTTTTACAAATAGAATGAAACCTTTTCCATATTAAATGAAACCTTTATTCTTATCTAAGGAAATATAATATTTGCAGTAATTTTAAACCAATATTTGAAAATTAAATCAAAGAATATTAACAAATATAGTTGTATGGCTATGTAATTAACATAAACATTCTTTAATTCGGTGTGATTTCATTCAATATCTTTACTACATAAAACTAAATAAATAGTATTACAAACTGGGGTATTTCTTGACATAATAAATATAATAAATAAATAAATAATAAATAAATATTTAAGAACAAGAATTGAATACCCGGTCCTAAATGCGAAATACATATTTGACTTAATAAATTGTTGATGATAAGGTAACTGCTTATCTTAATGAAGGGGTTCCCGACTTGCAGCTTGTGGAATTTTCAAAACCATGTCCATAACGTAGTTAGAACAATCTTGCGAGTAAGCTTTTGAATACTTCGCTCGATTACATCAACAATGTTATGTTCCATTGAAACGTCACACAGCTCAGCTCTTGGACATAATTTTATTTTTTAAAATGCATTTTCGATTGGATTTAGCATTGGAGAATAAGGCGGTAAGAATTTAAGGTTGCATCTTTTGGATTCGATCAAATTTTTTATGTCATGTCGCTTGTGTATTTGAGCGTTATTTTCCAACTCTGGATTGATTTTCTCAAAAAAAAATTTCTATGAATAATTTAAATCTGTCTGCATTGACACTGGAATTAGAAACGATTGTGTGATGTACAACTCCCGCGTTGTTTATTGCTGCAATTATAGTGACATGACGACCTCTGACCGTAGGCAACACAATGTGTGCTCTTGTTCCTTGTCTTGAACGGGCTTGGGTTCTTCGTATGTGAAGATTAAATCCACACTCATCAATGAATATTAATTTTTCTCCTTGTTGGGGTATCCATTTTGTAAAGTCTTGAGCATATTTTTGTCTGAAGCCTAATGTTCTGGAGTCATTCTTTCGTTCTATTTCAATAGAGGCCATCTTAAACGTAATTTTTAATTTCCGTAATCCATATTCTATGCAGCTTGTGGAAATATTTATTTCATTTTCTCTCAACAGTTTAGTTTTTATGGCTTTGAGGGTAATTCCAGGTTGACTTTCCATATAGAACTCGATCAGACTTAAAACTTGTGGTGTCAACAACTTAGTTCTATTTCCTCCTTCAATGTTCCAAAATTTTGTTTGTAATTACTTCACATTGTCGAGAGTTTACTGTTTTGGATGTTCACATTATCGAGAGTTCACTGTATTTAAAAATAGCAACGTTTAAAATAAATGCGAACCTGATTTTAGCTCGGGAAGCTCTGATAATTGGGAACCTGAGGAAGAATCAATATCCTCGCCAAGTATTGCAAGTGGAAATGCTCCAGAACCTACGGAAGCTACATCTACAAGACCCCGAAACAAATTGGGTCAGTATAACAAAATAACAAAAGACATGACATTGTTATTATTTAATTTCTATGAAGAGGGGAGAATCATTTCCGAGGCTGCAAATTTAACCTGCATAAAAATAAATTCCGAAAAAAACATTTATAAGAAGATACAAACAAAATTTTGGAACATTGAAGGAAAATAAGCGTGGAGGAAATAGAATTAAGTTGTTGACACCACAAGTTTTAAGTCTGATCGAGTTCTATGTAGAAAGTCAACCTGGAATTACCCTCAAAGCCATAAAAACTAAACTGTTGAGAGAAAATGATATAAATATTTCCACAAGCTGCATAGAATATGGATTACGGAAATTAAAAATTACG
>NW_026879345.1:0-26978 GCF_032173495.1 Musca vetustissima
TATTTTCTAAAAGTAGAGGAGACCAGCTTTCATAAGGTACCTTCGGATAAGGCGTATCTTTCATAGTTCCCGCACAGTGGTTCTCTGAATATAATGCCCCTTAAAATTATATATTTTTTTCAAATTTTTTTTTTCTCAAAATTTCTGTGTCAGAAAATTCTGAAAAAAATATTTTCTAAAGGTAGAGGAGACCAGCTTTCATAAGGTACCTTCGGATAAGGCGTATCTTTCATAGTTCCCGCACAGTGGTTCTCTGAATATAATGCCCCTTAAAATTATATATTTTTTTCAAAAAAATACTTTCTAAAAGTAGAGGAGACAAGCTTTCATACGGTACCTTCAGATCAGGCGTATCTTTTATAGATCCCGCACAGTGGTTCTCTGAATATAATGTCCCTTAAAATTATATTTTTTTTCAAAAATTTTTTTCTCAAAATTTCTGTGTCAGAAAATTCTGAAAAAAATATTTTCTAAAAATAGAGGAGACAAGCTTTCATACGGTACCTTCAGACCTTAAAATTATATATTTTTTTCAAAAATTTTTTTCTCAAAATTTCTGTGTCAGAAAATTCTGAAAAAAATATTTTCTAAAAATAGAGGAGACAAGCTTTCATACGGTACCTTCAGATCAGGCGTATCTTTTATACTTCCCGAACAGTGGTTCTGTGAATATAATGTCCTTCAAAATTATATATATATATATATATTAACTTTTTTTCTAAAATTTTCTGTTTTAGAAATTTATAAATACAATATTTTCTAATAGCAAAATGAAAATATATTATGAATATAAAATAAATATATTATTTCAAAAAAAAAAAAAAAAAAAAAAAAAAAAACCGAATTCATTTTCTCCTCTGACTTTGTTATACTGCATACAGTACATACTGTACATACTTAGCACAAGCCACATACTGCTGTGTGTCTTTGCTAGTTAAATTCGTTTTGTAGCCCTTAACGATACGTTTAAAAAAATTCAAAATTCTGTGTCAGAAAATTCTGAAAAAAATATTTTCTAAAAGTAGAGGAGACCAGCTTTCATAAGGTACCTTCAAATCAGGCGTATCTTTTATAGATCCCGCACAGTGGTTCTCTAAATATAATGTCCCTTAAAATTATATATTTTTTTCAAAAAATTTTTTCTCAAAATTTCTGTGTCAGAAAATTCTGAAAAAAATATTTTCTAAAAGTAGAGGAGACCAGCTTTCATAAGGTACCTTCGGATAAGGCGTATCTTTCATAGTTCCCGCACAGTGGTTCTCTGAATATAATGCCCCTTAAAATTATATATTTTTTTCAAATTTTTTTTTCTCAAAATTTCTGTGTCAGAAAATTCTGAAAAAAATATTTTCTAAAAGTAGAGGAGACCAGCTTTCATAAGGTACCTTCGGATAAGCCGTATCTTTCATAGTTCCCGCACAGTGGTTCTCTGAATATAATGTCCCTTAAAATTATATATTTTTTTCAAAAATTTTTTTCTCAAAATTTCTGTGTCAGAAAATTCTGAAAAAAATGTTTTCTAAAAGTAGAGGAGACCAGCTTTCAAAAGGTACCTTCGGATAAGGCGTATCTTTCATAGTTCCCGCACAGTGGTTCTCTGAATATAATGTCCCTTAAAATTATATATTTTTTTCTCAAAATTTCTGTGTCAGAAAATTCTGAAAAAAATATTTTCTAAAAGTAGAGGAGACCAGCTTTCATACGGTACCTTCAAATCAGGCGTATCTTTTATAGATCCCGCACAGTGGTTCTCTGAATATAATGCCCCTTAAAATTATATTTTTTTTTTCAAAAAAATTTTTTCTCAAAATTTCTGTGTCAGAAAATTCTGAAAAAAATATTTTCTAAAAGTAGAGGAGACCAGCTTTCATAAGGTACCTTCGGATAAGGCGTATCTTTCATAGTTCCCGCACAGTGGTTCTCTGAATATAATGTCCCTTAAAATTATATATTTTTTTCTCAAAATTTCTGTGTCAGAAAATTCTGAAAAAAATATTTTCTAAAAGTAGAGGAGACCAGCTTTCATACGGTACCTTCAGATCAGGCGTATCTTTCATAGATCCCGCACAGTGTTTCTCGGAACATAATGTCCCTTAATATTTTTTTTCAATTTTTTTTTCTCAAAATTTCTGTTTCAGAAAATTCTGAAAAAAATATTTTCTAAAAATAGAGGAGACAAGCTTTCATACGGTACCTTCAGATCAGGCGTATCTTTTATAGATCCCGCACAGTGGTTCTCTGAATATAATGCCCCTTAAAATTATATATTTTTTTCAAAAAATTTTTTCTCAAAATTTCTGTGTCAGAAAATTCTGAAAAAAATATTTTCTAAAAATAGAGGAGACAAGCTTTCATACGGTACCTTCAGATCAGGCGTATCTTTTATAGTTCCCGCACAGTGGTTCTCGGAACATAATGTCCCTTAATATTTTTTTTCAAATTTTTTTTCTCAAAATTTCTGTGTCAGAAAATTCTGAAAAAAAATATTTTCTAAAAGTAGAGGAGACCAGCTTTCATAAGGTACCTTCAAATCAGGCGTATCTTTCATAGTTCCCGCACAGTGGTTCTCTGAATATAATGCCCCTTAAAATTATATATTTTTTTCAAAAAATGTTTTCTCAAAATTTCTGTGTCAGAAAATTCTGAAAAAAATATTTTCTAAAAGTAGAGGAGACCAGCTTTCATAAGGTACCTTCGGATAAGGCGTATCTTTTATAGATCCCGCACAGTGGTTCTCTGAATATAATGTCCCTTAAAATTATATTTTTTTTTTCAAAAATTTTTTTCTCAAAATTTCTGTGTCAGAAAATTCTGAAAAAAATATTTTCTAAAAATAGAGGAGACAAGCTTTCATACGGTTCAGATCAGGCGTATCTTTTATAGATCCCGCACATTGGGTTAAAACATATATTGTTTTTTTCTCTTTATTTTTGACAATATTATTTGTTTTTTACAAATTTTTTTATCATAATACATCATAACTCATTTTCCCAAATGAAAATATATTCTGAATATAATTTAAATATATATAATTTCGTAATAAATCAGAATTTATTTTCCGTGAATTCTGTTATACCGTATTACAAAACTGTTATACTGAACACAACCACACATACTGGTTTGTGTCTTTGCTAGTTAAAAACGAATTTATCTTCACGCACATTATATAGTTTCGTCCGATTTCATGTAAATGGTGCACCAAAGTCCCTATATATCCTTGGATTTGCACGAAATTTGGCATAACGTACTTAATTGAGCCTAGAATGATGTCTGTCAAGTTTCGTGAAAATCGGTCCAGATTTAGATATAGCTCCCTTTTATTATAGATTGATTTTAAGTAATTGACGTACTAAGGAACCAATTGGAACAAAACGTTCTGAAAGTTGTATAACCTAACCTGTGACAAGTTTGTTTGAAATCGCTCAATATTTGGATAGAGCTTCCATATATATTTTCGCCCGATTTCAAGTAAATTGGGCATCAAACTCCTCATGTTAGTCAGATTGACATCAAATTTTGCACAACTTAAAAAATTGAGCATAGAATTACGTAGTTGCGTTTTCTAGAAGTGCAGACATAGCCCAACGGATGACCTATTTATATTTGTTTGAAGTCGATTGACATACTTTATGGATAGATCTAGGTAGATACACATTTAGATAAATATCACATTTTTTTTCATCCAATTTTATGTTATAGTCCTGCTTAATATACCCATAGTGGTATCATAGGGTATCATATAGTCGGCCCCGTCCGACTTTACTGCTTTCCTTACTGGTTTATATTAAAATAGTTTTCTGATTTGTTCCGCGTTTTGAGTTTGGTTCTAAGACTCTGTTGTAATCATTTCACCTGAGGAGGATAGCGAGATAAAAAAATAGATCGTTAGGTTCGATAATGAACTATATCCGCATTTAGACCTAGCCCCTGTGTGAAGGTTCCAGAGGGAGTGGACCGATATTAACCATCTTCGAATTTGAACTAAGTTTGGAAGAAATAATAAGATGGGCAAAGTTTGAATGCAATCTAAGTTTTCGGAAACGGATTTGGTCCAAAGAAACATGGGATCTGTAATCAATATTTCGATTAGGCACATTTTCACCGTGTTAAAGTGTTTACACACTAATTAGCCATAAGGCTGAGGGTATAATTATCCATTAAAAATTTCTGAAATTTATATTATGGGTTATATATTCCGTTTTTAGAAATGTCGGTATAGGTCCACTTTTTGGTATGTTCCCTATATTTTCTATATTTCTAGTACCTGTCAGTATATCTATCTATCGAACTTAACGCTTTTTCACTTGTTTTAATTTGCCCTTAAAATTCAATTTGCCAGAAATAAACTAGAAGAGGCGTTGACTTTTTAAAGAATATTTTTCAAGTCTTAGAGAGGGCGTGGATTTTTTAAAGAATATTTTTTTTCAACTACTTGAAGATGCGTGGATTTTTTAAAGAATATTTTTTCAAACTACTTGAAGATGCGTGGATTTTTTAAAGAATATTTTTTTCCACTACTTGAAGAGGCGTGGATTTTTTTTGAAGAATATTTTTTTCAACTACTTGAAGAGGCGTGGATTTTTTAAAGAATATTTTTTTCAACTACTTGAAGAGGCGTGGATTTTTTAAAGAGTTAGAAGTGGCGTGGATTTTTTCATAAGTTAGAAGTGGCGTGGATTTTTTCATAAGTTAGAAGTGGCGTGGATTTTTTAAAGAGTTAGAAGTGGCGTGGATTTTTTCATAAGTTAGAAGTGGCGTGGATTTTTTAAGAATATTTTTCGAAGTCTTAGTGTTCAATTTTTTGAAGAAGCGTTCAATTTTTAAAGAATGTTTTTCGAAGTATTTTTTATATGGAAGAGTTCCGTGAACTAGTCTGAATCCAATAAATTACGTACAGTTTTCGTTCATAGCATTGCGAATAATTTCTTCTGTCATTGCTTCTTTCGTTTTGAGATCAGTTATACGATTTTATCTTCGCTTGTTAAACGTAGACCCTGCAACGTGTTCCACCCGTGCCACCACTTTTTATTCTTATAATCCAAATGATTCCATATCGTAGCGTGTGAGCAGAAGAGTACGCCGAAAATTTGCAGCTTTTGTATTGTGCGCCATGGCGCACCATCATCACCGACCTGATGTTTGTTTTGTAGCGAAGCGCGTGTGCAAAGTGTTTGTTTTATCCCTCAAGCCTATGGGAGGGAGTGCAAAACAACACGTTTGCCGATTTTTGTGGCACATGTTCTTCTTTTTAAGCAGTATCTGTTTTTTATGGTTGTTTGTTAAAACACCAATAAAAATGGGATGTTGTTGCTTTAAATAAAAATGTTGCTTAAACAAGTTCAAGTTTATCGTTAAACCATTGTGTGTTTGACGGAATTGTTTAAAGGACAGGATCGTGTGTGAATCTTAGAGATTGTTTAAGGGGAATTTCATAAAAGAAAAAACCGGTTCTGCAAAGAATACATTCTGAGGCATCACAGATTTTTTTCTATAGGAAAAAATGCCTCAATTGGGAACAAAGGGCTCAGCGATGTTTTTCTAAACGAAAAAAACTTTACAGATTTTTTTACTGAAAAAATGTCTCTGTGGGGAGCTGAGGCTTTAGCGATTTTTTTCTTTACGAAAAATATCGTAGGTCTTTTTATAGAAGGCCATAAAGTTCTTCTGGTCTGGTCTGGACACTAGTTGCGCACTGAAGCTTCAGCGGGATCTCAGTTTCAACTGAGAAATTTTCGTATAGAAAAAAGTCAATAGTCAATGTTTCTACTGAGGCGGAATAACCTTAAGATCTCAGTTACCAAGTAAGGCATTTTTTCGTATAGAAATCCAGGCTACAAAATATTTCAATACGACTAGAATGCTCTCCAATGGCAAAAAAAAACTTCACAGGTTTTTCTACTGAAAAAATGTCTCAGTTGGGGAACCGAAGTCTTAGCGATTTTATTTTCTATACGAAAAATATCTTAGTTTGTAACTGAGGTCTCCCCATTTTTTTACGAAAAATTACCCTGGGGCTTTATTTTTTTCTATAGAAAGTTATGTATCGGTCCTCCCATTTTTTCTATAAGAAAAACTTCTTCTCTTTGGTAACATAGACATCATAAATTATTTTCTATACCAAAAAAAGCCTAAGAAAATGTCCTATTTTGCTTATTGTTCTCCTGAATCTGGCCCAGCAATTCCTGCACATCCTTATGATTGTTAAAAAAATTTGTTTTCCTTTTGCATAGATTTAGATTTTCCCTACTTTTTCTATCAAGTATTGAGACAATTGGATAAAATAATTGCTGTTGTTGTTCATGCCGGTTCTTGTTTTTCTTCCTTTTTGTCGACTCTTCAGGCTGAGAATGCCGCATATGTTTGACCCCAAAAGTGACATACTTTTGCTGCTGCTCCTGCTGTTGTTGTAGACTTTTATCCTTGTTGTTATTGTTTGTTTTTCGATTTGTTTCTTTGTCATTGCGAACAGGATTTTCAGTTTTCTGAGTATTGTTCTGGAAAGAACAGCAAAAAAGGAGAGAATACGCCACAGATCTCTGTGACAATTGACACAGCAGTACCAGCAGTTGAACATCCAGTTCAACATAGCACGCAAGTGATGCCGATGCAGAGAGCAGCAAGGAAGGAAGAGTGTGCTGCTGGAAAACAAAACCTACAGAACAGAAGATACAAATGACCTGATTTCAATTTTCTTTTTTTCATTTCAAGCTTCAATTTTTGCTTCTTTTTCCTGAGCAGAGTTGAAACAAAAAAAGGGCACACATGATTTTGTTCCACACTCTCGCATGTATGAGTGTGTGTGTTTGGCTTGCTATTTATAACTCACATTTAATAAAATGTGTTTTTATGTTTTTTGTTGGTGAAAAAAATAACTAAAAAAGAAAAACCACAGAACAAAGCTATTGTTATGGATAAATCCATTAAAATAAGGGGAGATTTGAATATTTTGTGCTGCCATTGTTGTTGTTATTGCTGTCTGTTTTCTGTTTCAGTTCGCTACTCTGCATCTGTGACAGCAATTTAAAGTGAGGATGAAAAGAAAAATTGTCTCGAGAACAAAGCCCTCATATATACATACAAATATTTGACAATATAATATTGTTATCATTGTACCAGGTCAGTGGTTCACTAAATCGGAGTGAAGCTATTTATTTGGAAGGCGGCAATTCCATACTCTAGTAGTTAAAAAAGTTTTTAAAAAATCCACGCCTTTTCCAAGACTTGAAAAAATATTCTTTAAAAAAATCCACGCATTTTCCAAGACTTGAAAAAACATTCTTAAAAAAATCCAGGCCTTTGAAAAAATGTTCTTTAAAAAATCCACGCCTTTTCCAAGACTTGACAAATATTCTTTAAAAAATCCACGCCATTTCCAAGACTTGAAAAAATATTCTTTAAAAAATCCACGCCATTTCCAAGACTTGAAAAAAATATTCTTTAAAAAATCCACACCTTTTCCAAGACTTGAAAGATATTCTTTAAAAAATCCACGCCTCTTCAAAAATTTGAAAAAATATTCTTTAAAAAATCCACTTCTATTCCTTGACCCGAGGGAGTTTGTTAGTCTCCTACCGGGCGCGTCCCCAGGTGGCGGATAGGGGGAAGGTGGATGATCATACTAATCTATTACCACCAGTGTATGCTGTAGGTAATGGAATAGTTTGATCACCCACCTACAGGGCTTCTGTCCCCGCGGACCAAAACTAACTATGGGGTTGTTCCCCTAAAATAAAAAATGGAAAAAGAAGGAAGAAATAATAAAGTTAAGGTGCAGAGGCTAAATAACTCATTACCGGCGGGTGTCGTTGATCTGCCCACGAAAGCGGAAGATGACAGCAACAGATGGTAAGGCGCCGCTTCAGTCCCCGCGAACCAAAGCTAACTATGGGGGTGTTCCCCTAAAACAAAAGATAGAAAATGAAGGAAGAAATAAAAAAGTTACGGTGCAGAACCTAAATAACTCAGTACCGGCGGGTGTCGTTGATCTGCCCACGAAAGAGGAAGATGACAGCAACAGATGGTAAGGAGCCGCCGTCTTAGGGCAATGTTGCCAGGAAATGCTATCGAGACGTGCTCTGATATGCAGTGATCGACGGGAATAGCGCGTCCGGTAAACTAAAGTAGGAGACCCATAAGGAAGTGCTAAATGCGGTCAACAGCAAGATCATGGAGTACCTATGACAAGGAGGGACTCTATTGAACCATTAACATAGGCTATAAACCTACCTTTGTTAACAGAATTAGGGAGGAGGTATTAGATATAACAATATGTTCAGAAAACTTAATAGATGAGGTCCAGGAATGGAGTGTCTCAGAAGAGTACTCCTTTTCTGACCACAAATATATTATGTTCAAAATCTAACGGCCACCGCCGAAACCCATTATACTTCCGAAACAAGTCCAAAACTAACTGGATAATGTTTGGGAGACTTGTCAAGGGGAGTTTAGGGCAACAGAATTATGAGTGCCTAGGCACGAATGGCATAGACAGGAACGTCAACAAATTAACGGAAGTAATTGTAAAGACTTTCGAAGAAAGTTTTCCTCTTCGAGAAAGGAGATCTGCCTTTGAAAAACCCTGGATGACAGGGAAGATTCGGAACAAAGGAAAAGAGGCCCGAAAACTCTACAACAGAGCACGCCGAAAAAACTCTACAGTTTTCTTGGACAACTTCCGCGATAAACGGAAAAAATACAATAATTGACAAGAAACGCCAAACGCAACTCTTCGAAGCTATCCTGCGAACAGGTAGATAGTGTCAATGACGTTTCAAAAATCAAGAAGTTTCTATCCAAGACCCACACCCAACCCGAAACTATGGTAGACGGTGAGAGTAATAGGATAGAAACAATCGAGGAAACACCAAGGTTCCTAATGAATGATCACTTCTCATCGAACACATCGACAATGTACGATGTCATGGCAGATAGGGAAGAAAGATCAGACGAACCTATTATCGACAATTCAATGGTATTAGAAGCCTTAAAAAGCTTCCCACCATTGAAAGCGGCAGGACCGCGTTACTACAAAAAAGGCGGTATTTTTATCACCACATTTAGCCGCACTCTTTAATGCATGTTTAAGGCTGACGTACACACCAAAAGCCTGGCAGGAAGCCAGGGTAGTATTCATACCCAAGCCCGGAAAGGAAAACTAGACCACACCAAAATCATATCGGCCAATAAGCCTAACTTCCTTCCTACTCAAAACCATGGAACGTACAATCGACACCGTGATAAAGAGCAGTATATCCAATGATGCGCTGAAATACAAACAACATGCGTATGTAAAGGGGAGATCAGTGGAAACCGCTTTACATGAGGTAGTACACTATATTGAGGGCACCTTCGCTGAGAAGATGTATACCTTAGCCTTCAACAATGTCAGCACTAATACGCTTATCCAATCCTTAGATACCTTCCAAGTTGACCGGGCAATCATAGACTGGGTTAACTATATGCTAAGGAATCGATGGATTAGATGTAGCATAAATGACATAACAATCAGAGACAAAGTAGGTCAGGGAACACCACAGGGAGGGATTTTGTCACCGCTCCTGTAGGTAACTACCATAAATGGACTCTTAAGGAACTTAATCGATGAAGGATTTGTACCTTCAGACGACGTTATAATACTTCTTAGGGGAAGGAATCCTAATTTACTATGCAGGAAAGGCGAAACGGTGCTAAAAATCGCCTACAATGGGGCAAAACCGAGGGGCTTAAACGTAAATCCGTACAAAACGGAGATATGTATTTCCACTAGAAAGACACAAATAGGGTCAATATGAAGATCCCATCTTCCACAACAAATCGATAGCCATATCAAAAAAAAAGTTAAGTAAAGGGCTGACAAGGCGCATAGATACTGGTCTTTCTGTAGAAGAGCCGTGGGCTACAAATGGGATTTCCATCCAAAGATAATACACTGGATCTATAAGAGCATTATTAGACCAATTCTAACATACGTCTTACAGATCATAGCACGATCTCACAGGCGGAGAATCAAGCTATAACAGAGTTTATTAACAGAGCTATAACAGAGTTTATTAACTGGTTAAATTCAAAACAAGGACAAAATACAATAAATATTATTACGGATAGTAAACAAGCTATATATGCAATATCTTCCAAAACAGTTAAATCCAAAACTGTACTGGAATGAATAAATACCATTAATGATTTCTCACAACAGGGACCTGTACTAATTATATGGGTACCGGCTCACCAAGGAATCATAGGCCAAGGAATCATAGGAGAATCAAACCCAAATGTTGTTTTTTAATCTAAGCTTTCACTAATTCAAACTTTCTCCGCAATTATAGAGAGTACAACAGACCTCATTTGGCATAGGTGTATATTCATCTGATGTTGGACATGTGGTATCTCAACCCCTCTTTTCAACCTACTCCTTGAAAAAATATTATTTAAGAAAAAATATTCTTTAAGATATCCACGCCTCTTCTAGTCTTTGGAAAAATATTCTTTAATAAATCCACGCCTCAGTTGGCCCTGGAAAAATATTCTTTAATAAATCCACGCCTCTGGTGGACGTTGGAAAAATATTCTTTAATAAATCCACGCCTCTTCTAGTCTTTGGAAAAATATTCTTTAATAAATCCACGCCTCTTCTAGTCTTTGGAAAAATATTCTTTAATAAATCCACGCCTCTTCTAGTCCCTGGAAAAATATTCTTTAATAAATCCACGCCTCAGTTGGCCCTGGAAAAATATTCTTTAATAAATCCACGCCTCAGTTGGCCCTGGAAAAATATTCTTTAATAAATCCACGCCTCAGTTGGCCCTGGAAAAATATTCTTTAATAAATCCACGCCTCTTCTAAGACTTGAAAAAAAAAATTCTTTAAAAAATCCACGCCTCTTCTAAGACTTGAAAAAATATTCTTTAAGAAATTCACGCCTCTTCTAGTACTTGAAAAAATATTCTTTAAAAAATCCACGCCTCTTCTAGTAGTTGAAAAAATATTCTTTAAAAAATTCACGCCTATTTCCAGCCCTTGAAAAGATATTTTTTAAAATATTCTACGCCTCTTATAGTCCTTGAAAAAATATTTTTAAAAATCCCCACATTTTTGTAGTACTTGAAAAAATATTTTTTAAAAATCCACACCCTTGAAAATATTTGTATTTTTATAAAAAAGATTTTTATCAGAAAAAAGTGTATTGACTTACCAAATGTAAAACGGTGTTCACGACCTCTCGATTTGTCACCTGCCCCACCTCGATCAGTCCGATGAGCACAGCAAACTTCAAATTATCGGCCGTTGTCATTCTGACAATTTCATCCGGCCGTTTAATGTCACTAAACGGCGGACGCATTAGGTCCGCCATGATGATTGTTTTTCGTGTAGAGTTTTTTTGAGTTAGAAATCCGACGTTTTAGTTTAAAATTTAATTAAACGTTTTGAGATTTTTGTTAAAATTTTAAATATTGATTTATTCAATATTTGTTGTTGTTTTTGTTATTTTTAATTAAAGTAGTACAAGTGTGAGAGAGACACACACACCCCACACACAAACAAGGCAATTAAGCAAATTTATGTTTGTGCCAAAAAGGACAATGGTTGGTTATACAGCGAGAGAGAGAGGAATGGAGAGACAGAGAGTGAGACACACGATTTCAATGGTAATGGAAAGGATTAAAGATTTGAACAATTAAGCACTTGATTTTTTCCATTGTTGTTGTTGTTGCTGTTTTTGATTCAATTTTTCTTTAGTCTCTCTCGCACACACTTTTGCAAGGATTCTTTTTAATTTTTTTCTTTATTTGTGTTAAGGATTTAATTGATTTTTATCGGCGTTGTTGTTGTTTTTATTATTTGATATTCAAGGATAACATTTAAAAAAGCAAGCAGTGGATAAGATTTGGCTTGGCTTGGGTTTTTTGTTGCTTTGTTGTTGTTTTATGTTAAAAGCTTATAAACTCGCACACACAACACAGAGACACTAAATTTATACACAATACATCTAAACATGTAAACACATTGAAATATTATTTTTTTCTTCTTCTTAATTTTTAATAGAGGATATTTTTTGGAATATTTAATTTAATTTTTTTTTTTTTTTTTTTTTTGCACACGAAAAAATATATTTACACTTGATTTAATTAATTTGCTTAATTTGTTAGCGTGCTGGGATTAAGTGATGATATATATAATATTTTTATTTTTTTGTATTTTTACTTTTACAAAGCATATAATAATATTTTTTGTTGTTGTTTTTCACGTTTTTTGCAAAGGAGGGAATGATTTTTTTTTTCAAAAAATGTTGGAATGGATTGATAAGCTTATACTAGAGACGGTATAGATTTTTTTTTAATTTTTCACAAAACACACACTAGGTTTAATATTGCACAATTTTTGTATTTGTAGTTGTTGTTGCGTTTTACGAAAGGATATAGCGTAAGGATATTATTTGTATTGATTTTTGTTTTTATTTTTTACAATTTTTATTTTTTTCTGGCGTTTAGAGGTTTACATCCAAGCACAGTGGGATGACTTTTTTATACATTGGGGATCCAACATTTAATATTTGTTTCACATATTTTGAAGAGACACTGAAACAGAAAAAAAAGAGAAGAGAGAAAATACAAAGATTAGGATATATAGTACAGGTTGTAATGGGGGTTTAGTATATATATTAAAAAAATAAAAATCTGCAAAATTTTTATTATGGATTTTTTTAACAAATGTTTTTAGGTTTGTGGATTTTTTAAGGAATATTTTTTCAAGGACGAAACACAAGGCGTGGATTTTTTAAAGAATATTTTTTCAAGGACCACTACAATAGGCGTGGATTTTTAATGAATATTTTTCAAGGACCAACACAAGGCGTGGATTTTTAATGAATATTTTTCAAGGACCAACACAAGGCGTGGATTTTTAAAGAATATTTTTGGAGGGTCTAATAGAGGCCTAGATTTTTTAAAGGATATTTTTGAGGGTCTAAAAGAAGCGTGGATTTTTGCAAGAATATTTTTGAGGTTCTAATAGAGACCTTGATTATTTAAAGAATATTTTTTCAAGGACTAAAAAAGGCCTGGATTTTTTAAAGAATATTTTTTCAAGGACACTACAATAGGCGTGGATTTTTTAAAGAATATTTTTTCAAGGACCACTACAAAAGGCGTGGATTTTTTAAAGAATATTTTTTCAAGGACCACTACAAAAGGCGTGGATTTTTTAAAGAATATTTTTTCAAGGACCACTACAAAAGGCGTGGATTTTTTAAAGAATATTTTTTCAAGGACCACTACAAAAGGCGTGGATTTTTTAAAGAATATTTTTTCAAGGACCACTACAAAAGGCGTGGATTTTTTAAAGAATATTTTTTCAAGGACCACTACAAAAGGCGTGGATTTTTTAAAGAATATTTTTTCAAGGACCACTACAAAAGGCGTGGATTTTTTAAAGAATATTTTTTCAAGGACCACTACAAAAGGCGTGGATTTTTTAAAGAATATTTTTTCAAGGACCACTACAAAAGGCGTGGATTTTTTAAAGAATATTTTTTCAAGGACCACTACAAAAGGCGTGGATTTTTTAAAGAATATTTTTTCAAGGACCACTACAAAAGGCGTGGATTTTTTAAAGAATATTTTTTCAAGGACCACTACAAAAGGCGTGGATTTTTTAAAGAATATTTTTTCAAGGACCACTACAAAAGGCGTGGATTTTTTAAAGAATATTTTTTCAAGGACCACTACAAAAGGCGTGGATTTTTTAAAGAATATTTTTTCAAGGACCACTACAAAAGGCGTGGATTTTTTAAAGAATATTTTTTCAAGGACCACTACAAAAGGCGTGGATTTTTTAAAGAATATTTTTTCAAGGACCACTACAAAAGGCGTGGATTTTTTAAAGAATATTTTTTCAAGGACCACTACAAAAGGCGTGGATTTTTTAAATAATATTTTTTCAAGGACTAAAAGAGGCGTGGAGTTTTTAAAGAATATTTGTTTCAAGGACTAAAAGAGGCGTGGATTTTTTAAAGAATACTTTTTTCAAGGACTAAAAGAGGCGTAGATTTTTTAAAGAATACTTTTTTCAAGGACTAAAAGAGGCGTAGATTTTTTAAAGAATATTTTTTTGAGGGACATACAAGAGGCGCGGATTTTTTAAAGAATACTTTTTTCAAGGACTAAAAGAGGCGTGGATTTTTAAAAGAATACTTTTTTCAAGGACTAAAAGTGGCGTGGATTTTTTAAAGAATACTTTTTTCAAGGACTAAAAGAGGCGTGGATTTTTTAAAGAATATTTTTCAAGGACTAAAAGAGGCGTGGATTTTTTAAAGAATATTTTTCAAGGACTTAAAGAAGCGTGGATTGTTTAAAGAATATTTTTTAAACCTCCGATAAAGCGTAGATTTTTTAAAGACTATTTTTCAAGGACTTAAACAAGGCGTGGATTTTTTAAAAGAACACTTTTTTCAAGGACCAAACACAAGGCGTGGATTTTTTAAAGAATATTTTTTCAAGGACCAAACACAAGGCGTGGATTATTTAAAGAAAATTTTTTGAAGGACTAAAAGAGGCGTGGGTGTTTTAAAGAATGTTTTTTGAAGGACTAAAAGAGACGTGAATATTTTAAAGAATGTTTTTTGAAGGACTAAAAGAGACGTGAATATTTTAAAGAATATTTTTTGAAGGACTAAAAGAGGCGTGGATTTTTTTCAAGGACCTAAACATGGCGGAGATTTTTTCATGGACTAAAAGAGGCGTGGATTTTTTCAAGGACCTAAACATGGCGGAGATTTTTTCAAAGGATATTTTTTCAAGGACCGAAACATCGCGTGGATGCTTTAAAGAATATTTTTTAAGGACTAAAAGAGGCGTAGATGTTTTAAAGACAATTTTTTGAAGGACTAAAAGAGGCGTGGGTGTTTTAAACAATAATTTTTAAAGGACTAAAAGAGGCGTGGATGTTTTAAAGAATAATTTCTGAAGGACTAAAAGAGGCGTGGATTTTTTTCAAGGACCTAAACATGGCGTGGATTTTTTAAAGAATATTTTTTCAAGGACTAAAAGAGGCGTGGAGATTTTTTCAAAGGATATCTTCAAGTATCTAAACATGGCGTGGATTTTTTGAAGAATATTTTTCAAGGACTAAAAGAGGCGTGGATTTTTTTTCAAAGGATATTTTTTCAAGGAACTAAACATGAAGACGATTTTTTCAAAGACTATTAAAGGCGAGGATTTTTTGAAGGATTTTAATTTGAAATGGCCAATGGACGCTAAGGCCTCACTTATTGTTTTTTTACGAAATAATACTTAATTTTCAGCTATTTTTTTATGCGAAAATTTAAATTTTCTCATTAAACCCCATTTTGAAGTTTCACCATTTGTTGTTAATTTTGAAATGGTTTATTTATTTTCTGCATGACATAGCAAGCAGCATGACAAAGTCTAGACATTTAGCTGTTAGCAATTGTATGGAGTCTCTGACAAAACCACTTCAATTGTTATTGTGTCGCTTTAACCACTTTGGCCTTTGTTTGTCGGCACTGACCTTCCTTAATGACCAACTGTCATCAAGTGAAATGAGTTTAAAAACATATTTAATTACTGTTGTTGCCCTCAACATTTGGTATTGCATTGTCGTAATAACTTCAAAATAAGAGGGTTGCAAGGGAAAACTGTTTAACACTATCAGATAAAAAATCCTTCTAAAAATTTACTACAGGACCTTGCAAAAATTCCTTTAAATTATCCACGCCTATTGGTCTACAGAAGCTTGCAAAAATTTCTTTAAATTATCCACGCCTATTGGTCTACAGAAGCTTGCAAAAATTTCTTTAAAACATCCACACCTATTGGTCTACAGAAGCTTGCAAAAATGACTTTAAATTATCCACGCCTATTGGTCTACAGAACCTTCGAAAAAAAATCCACGCCTTATGGCCTACAGAACCTTGCAAAAATGACTTTAAATTATCCACGCCTATTGGTCTAAAGAACCTTGCAAAAATTTACTTAGAAAATCCACGCCAATTGGACCTTCCAAAAATTTTATAAACTTGAGTCCTTGTAAGTGGATTCCGAATCACCCCTATGTCAATCTGTGCAATAAAAAAATTATATTCAGGAAAAAAACATAAATATTTGAATGACCAATGCTTCTGATGACTAAAACCATTCCCATTTTTTCCCAAAGTCAATGAACGGCCAAGCAAGGTAATCAAGAAGCGGAAAACCTTTAAGCCATATTACAAATTAGGCATCAGTCGACATCAGCAGACATATATAATTACTATGAATGGTCATTAGTATTCGAAAGACTTTAATGGCTGGAGAGAGAAGAAAAAATAAACCAAGAAGACAACTGCATTTCACACAGGTAGAAAATATACTCCTCACATGGGATATATACAAATATACATATATACAGTAAGCTCCCCCCAAGGGAAAACATAAATACAAATATGCGCACACACACACACGCAAACAACAATAAAGATATATGAGGACGACTTCATAAATCCAAATTAAAAAAGTTACGAAGAAGAGTAGAATAAATATTAAAGTGATAAATATACATATATGTGGCGTATGAGGTGGTAGAGGAGTTCTATTCTAATCACATAGATATCTCTGAGTTAATGGAGAAATGAAATTGTGTAGAAAAGAGAGCATCAAGGGGGGAGTGGGGGGATTGGAAAAGGTTGTGGTGAGAGTGTTGATTATACGAGGTAATGGGCTAATTGTAATTGCAATATTACACGTTATGAATGTTAATTAAGGCAGCAACAAAAAGTGGGGGAACCCATTCGCCATATAATGAGACCGTCCAATGAGTGGCTGTGAAATCAAGTCGTAAATTTTATGAATTTGTTGATAGGGTTGTCGAAATAAACGAATAATATTTTATTAGCAGAAAAAAATAAAAATTATTGGGGTTTCGGTTCCTACAAAATTTTTCTTAAAATATCCACGCCTATCGGTCTTCTGGTTCTTGCAAAAGTTTTCTTTAAAAATCCGCGCCTATTGGTCTTCTGGTTCTTGCAAAATTCCTATCGATCATCAAGTCCTTGTAAAAGCTTATTTAAAAAATACAAGTCATTTATCTTCACGTCCTTGCAGACATTTATATAAAAAATCATTAAAAAAAAATCCTTTAAAAACCCAAGTCTATTGGCCTTGGCCTGTAAAAAATATTTAAAAAAATCAACGAAATTCGCCAATTCCTTAAATCACTCCAAAATAAATTGATTAAAAATTGTTCCAAAATGGCAACGTTATTTTTTTGGACGCTATTAAACTTCAGTATTCGTAACGTTCATTTATAAATAGCAATAAATAAAGCACCAAACAAAATAACAGTAGACAGTAAACCATATAAGGAATGGCAATAAATGGACACAGACAAAGTAAACAAAAAGGAATACAGCAGACAACAGACAATAAACATCGTTGTATAAAAAATATAAAATATGCAAAATATAAAAAGGAAGAAAAATGCTAAATTTTTTCTAATGAACCTATCAAAATAAACACCAGTCTCTCTAGGGGCGATTAGGGGACCCCTAGATACTTTGGTATTTAGCTGTAATGAATATCTGTTCAGCAACCACCCACAACCTTTCGCTTTCATTTGCCAAAAAAATACATATCAAGTGAGAGAGCACTTATCGACGTAGTTAAAAAATGACAACTGCTGCTTAGCAATGGCAAGAGCCATAATTTGTTAGTTTTAGTGGAACTAGATAAATTGGAGCAATGTGCTTTCTAACCTTTCGGATTTCCATGTATTCCAAAAATAAAACACGAAATGTCTCGTGATATATAGAATCGGTTGAAAAAATATATAGATGTTAGTTCTAAAACTAAACCGAATCCAACAAAAATTAATCTACGCCACTTTTCGTCGCAATCGGACAAGAAATATAAGGGAGCTTTGTCAATATCCGTCAAAAATATATCAGCAAAATATATTCCTTGCTAAATTTTCGGTTAAGCTCAGCACAATAGTATAAATACATATAAGTGAATTTCGACGACTGCATAAGCATTATGTGAGGTTGGTACAATTATGAAAAAACATATCCGTTTACTTGTTAAGAAAGTGGGAAGCTGTATATACAATATGTCACGAATGAGTTTGCACATATATAATTATTAAACATTTTCAAATGTAGAAACTAAAATGTTTGTTATTGAAAATGGACCATATCAGTCCACGTTTTGATATAGCCCTCATATAACGGTACACCCCCATTATTCGGTATTTTGGGATTTTTGGGTAACTTTGTCAGCCGAATTGGCTACAATTCAGTATTTTGTAAAAATTATCAATACTGATTCATTTTTTAAAACAGCCCCCAATGTAATGGTACCCCTATTATTCGCAATTTGGAGACGTTTTGAAACGTTTTTTCCCATTGGATAGCAAATCTCACTACCAAAAATGTACCATGGCATAGTTGGTAGTTTTAAATTTCCACCTCATGGCGGAGGTTCTTTTACTGAAACTAAGAGTTTCCCTTAAAGAAGATAGGCGGTATGAATTCCAAAATGACGGCGGCAGAACTCGAAATCGACTGAAACCATGTAAATATGTTCGCAATAAAAAAAATAATGGAAAATAAAATAAAAACGGATAGTCCGTTTTTCTTTTTTTTTTAATTAGACTGCTTTAAAATCTGGTCCGCGAACGTATTTACATGGTTTCAGTATAAATAATATTTCTTAAAAAGATGAGGCAATCAAAAGAATTCCGATGGAAATTAGACAATGCCGATGAACCTCGCAGATCGCCTGGAAAAATCGATAAAGATCAATAAAATAAGTATGTATATAAAACATATAAATACACCAAGGCCTAGATTTTAGATTTTTTAAGCGGAGTTAATTGAAGTGGTCACCGAGCAGCTCATATGTAACTAAATTATTGTGAGCTCTATCGACATTCCAAAAGGCAAATGGAGAAGGGTAAATCGGCATAGATTTATTGTGATCAAGAATATATTTTGGGGTAACCGAAAAATATTTCGTGAGTTTATTTGAATATATTTCAAAGAAATCTATGCTTAATCGAAACATTTTTGCAAGACATCAATTTTTGCTTTAATATTTTTCCATAAATTGTTTTTCATATACGGTCGTAAACTTTTGCTCTTTTTCTTTTGAATACATCTCGAAAATTCAAAATTATAAAGAAACATTTTGCATACTTTGCGGTTGTTCAATATTCTTCAAGGCCTTATTAATTAAAAAAAATTAGCCACAGCACGTGTAACTCACTCCCCCCAAAAAAATGATTTTTTATGAAGCAAAACTCCCACAAATCTGGCACTTATTCTTTGCAAAATCACCCAAAAATAAAGCATCTCTACTCACGCACAGTGGCTCCCCAACACAAACAACACACACATCCATGCACGACACTCTCTTTCACAAAAGAAGACTACACTTGACTGTTAATATTTTACTATTATTGTTGTTTTAGTTGTTGTTTATTATTATTCTTATTTTTGGATTGTTGTTTTGTGTCGCGAACGCGAAAAAAGGGAGTAGTAGTAAACACACGCAGACGAAAAGAAGAATAGATGATGAACAAGCAAAAGAAAGAATCAAATAAAACAATCTCCAAGATTGATGGAGATGATGATGTTATTGTTGTTGCTGTGTTTGTTTGTCGGTTGGTTGGTTGTAACTCTCTTTTGGAGAGTAAGCAAAACGAATAAACGAACCAACGTATACAACACTCATTCAATTGGCACGAGACTAACAACACTGAGTACGGTTTGGGGGGAGCAAACAAAATCAAACAAGAATAACAACACAACGTCATAAAGGTGTAATGGGGGGTTTGTTATTGTTGTTGCTGTTATTATTACTGTCATTATTATGGTTGTTGTTGGTGTTTGTGGCGGGCGGCAGGTTTTACTCTGCTTAAATAATCCAATAAAATAAAAACTGACAAGTGTAACAAAACTGAGCCCACAACACTGAGAGGTAAGAGAGAGAGAGAGAGACAGAGAGAAAGGAACAAATATGGGGGAAAATAAATAAAATAGGAATTACGTTCCACACACACAACAAATAAATGCAAGGGAGAAGAATATTTTTCCAAAATATTTCATGATTAAAAATGAAGAGGAAATACATATTTTAGAAAAGGTTTATCGGAGAGTTTTTGTAAATCATAACCAAGTTATGCTTCAGTTGTTGTGAGTAGGAAAAAAAGGCCATAACCTCACATTTGTAGTAACTTGGTGGAAACCGGTATAAACATATTTGGCTACAGAATTTAACTGGGATTCATTCATGCTTTTTCAAATTCTTATTTTAGGGAAAAACACCCCTTTTTAGGAAAAAAACAAGGTGGATTTTTAGGGAATTAATTTTCATATTGGAATTTTCTTTCTAAATCTTATTTTTGCCAAAATGCAAGTTAAATCACAAAAACAAAACCTTTTTTGCTTGGGGAAAAATCAATGAATGTCCACTACAGCAACAACAACAAAAACACTTCACACACACAGCAGTACAACAAATAAGTTACAGCACAGCACGATTTCACAACAGTAATAATAACAACAACAACAAAAAGCAACCACTGGGTTTTACATCAAAGTGGAGAATACAAAGGTTAGCGGTGGAGAGGGTGGGAGGTAGATTTGAACGATGACAAAAACAGCAGGCAGGATTATTTGATTTCCCATTCACAAAAAAGTTATGAAACTCCCCTAACTCCCTAGGACCTCGAACACACACACATACTGACACACAAACACTTCTTGGTGCAAAAACAATCATAACAAATTTTATCTTATCTGGGTTCTTTTTTTGGCAATAATTTTCCATATTATTATTTCAATTTTTTTTCTCATCGTCTCCTTTCCTTGTTTAAGCCAATTTTTTTCTTAGTTGCTTGTTCCTTCTTCTTTTCCTTTCTGCCACACAACATTCATTTTCTCAAAACACACACATTAACCACTTGATTCCTTTCTTCTGGGGAGAATTTCCTTTTCCTTTACTACAAATTTCCACATCCAGATTTTCATTTATTATTTTTCTAATAAGAATTTCTTATTCACGACAATTT
Organism: Musca vetustissima; assembly: GCF_032173495.1. Lineage (NCBI taxonomy): Eukaryota > Metazoa > Arthropoda > Insecta > Diptera > Muscidae > Musca > Musca vetustissima. The sequence goes on from NW_026879345.1 coordinate 21,064, forward strand.
TTTCTCCCAAAAATACAAATTTGCAACACTTGTGCATACCCATAACGCACAGACACACACACACTCCAATTTAACTTCACTTTTTTTGTTTCATTCCATGGCTTGTCACACACAAATAATAAATTCTTTTGCTTCTTCTTCTTTTTCAACTTCCATTTGGCTGTGTTTTATTTTTTCTTATGAGATTCTTATAAGCCACCATTTCATTGGGGGAGGCGTTTGCAAATATTTTTTACATGACATTAGTAATCACCTTTTTTCACAATTTATTTTTCCTTCTTGGGCAGATTTATTTTTCGGCCAGACAACATGCTTTTGTGCCACCAAACAGAAACAAGAGACAGAATTACTTGTTTTCTTCACTTTGTTACGTTTTGTTTAAATTTTTCTTTTTCACACACACTTGGTAAACGAGAACAACACTTTTCGTTTCGTTTTCTTTCACTTATCCGAAATTCATTTTAATGTGAATATTTATTCTTTTTTCTATATATTTTTTCCTCATGAATCCTGGACAAAAAATTGATATTTTTAACGACGACGACGTTGTTAGATGCGCATCCGTTCCGTTGTTCTGACTGACATTCACGAAATTTGTTCCACGACTGTTGTGTTATTGCGTGTTTTTGCTGTTTGTTGGGGGCCCATCCATTAGGAGCCCATACACAGAGAGAGAAAGAGAGAGTGAGCGAGAGTATGCATGCATGTGGAACGTAACTGAGTAGTTAGTGATGCTTGGTATCGTAAGATAAAAAAAGTAGTTAATATTCATGAGGATGCTTGAATAGGGGCGTATTGCGAATTATTGGAATGTAGATGGCGCGCGCATAATATGTCATTCGTTTGGCTATAGTTGTGTTCCCATACATGCAATATGTACAGTTAGTCACAGTCAAAAGTATGCAATTGGATTAATGTTAATAATTGAATAAAATTGTATTCTTTTCTTGTATATGGACATAAAATCCTAACATAAAAATAATGAAATAAATTCAATACAAAAATAATTATTGTTAAACAAAAACAATAGTGCCCTAAGGCTGCATGAACAAAACCTCTGGCGAAATTGTGCCTTTGGGCATGGTAGTATTTTGAACGAGCCAGGTATGACATTGAACCAACGCTTTAAACTAAGCGACTATATATCACCAATCCTGATATATGACGATGTATATGTTGTTATTCCTAGTCGAGACGACTGGAACAGTCGGATCCAAGATGGAACAAGGTACAGGGGCGGGCGTCTACTGTGAAAGGCTAGGCCTTGAGTTATCCTACAAACTGAATTGCAACTGTAGTGTTTTCCAGGCTGAAATCTTCGCGATTTGGAAGGCAGCGGAATTGATATAAAGTCTGGATGCAGAGGTCGTTGAACCGGTGAATATCTTTGTGGATAGTCAAGCGGCTTTTAAAGCCATCAAATATTGTTATATCAAATCTGAGGTCGTCCTCGAGTGTTGAGCAGTTTTGGAAGATCTTACTTACAGCTATCGGTTGTGTTGGGTACCGGGACATTGTGACATCTTGGGTAAAAAATGAGAGGGCGAACTAGCTAGGCGAGGATCTCAATCCAAAGATCTAGCAACTGATGACTCAACCAAACTAGCCATTTTTACCGGAACTTTGAGACATTCTTCGACGAAAGAGCCTATGAACTTTGGCACAACGAACCTAGGTGCAACGTGTCAAGATCCATTTGGCCGACTCTGTCTACCAAAAGAACGCACTCACTGTTAAACCTGAGCAACGCTGAAATAAGAGTAATGACAGAAATCATTACTGGTCACTGCAATATCAGGCTTTTACCTGTAAATGGGATCTTGATGCAATTGATTACTGTAGATTCTGCGTTGACGAGGGGGAGACGGAGACAATTGAGCATATCCTGTGCCACTGTCCAGCCCTGGCTTACAGGCGGCACAGATTTTTGGGTGCCACTTTTCTACCTAGTCTTAGCTTCTTCTCAACAATCGAACCTGCTCTAATCTACAGCATAATTAAAAGTCTAAAGTGGTTAGGGAAGAACAACCTTTACACGTAACATATCATCTGTCTGATTCCTATAGTCATCGACCTTATTCCAATCTTACATTTTTTGTATCTTTCTGTAAGCTTCTCATCTCCCTTTATCTCCCCAATCTTCTCTCCCCTACAGATCTGTCCTTATATCTTTTCTTCTCGTGGATGATCACAACGGACATAGCGGTCTCAGAGTCCCCAAACCTAATTTAGATAACCCATCAATCTTCTGATGGGTTATCTAAATTATTGTATACTACGCGTGAATTTGCTTATTTGTATAGCCATCTTGAGAATTTGGAACCATGCTGAACTAGGAAAATCTCAACGGAATATAATGATCTGCTGTCCAAAAAAAATAATAATATTGAGGAACAAAACCGAGATTCGAATTTGCAACAAGTCGAAAACCGGCGAAAAAAATATTCAATATAAGAGACGAAAAGAGCATAGAGTGAAGTCATGGTGTAATTATTCAAGGTAGGGCATATCAAGCAACTGGTTACTAATAGCTTTTAAATGATTAATATTGGATACCGTTATATAGGAGCTACCCTAAACAGTGGACCAAAATAGATAATTTTTAGTATGAAGAATTAGAATTTACTACCCATTGAAAACACAACATACCAAATTACAGCTGATTGGGTTGAAACATGATACGGATACACGGACATAGAATCTAAATCTGATCACGAATCTATATACCTAGTGAAAGGTCAGGTGAATATTTCGAGGTTTAGCACACGAAATGAAAATTTAATATAAACTCCATCTTGTGGTGGAGGGTATAAAAACCGATTTTTTTAAAAGCAAAAAAATAGATTTCAGGTTGTCGTTCGTGCGTTATTTATTTTGCGATTTTTTTTTAATTACACCCACAGTCAGAGTTATTTGGAAAGTTCCTGCGTTGGAAATGTACTGGAATATGGCTATACAAAATCCTTACGTCACAATCTTTACTAATTCAAAAATAGCATGAGAAGATAAACAGGGAACTACCAAATATTCAAATATAGCTTGATTCAAATCGTTGCATGTTTTCCCTAAAAGTATGCTTTAATAACAATTAATGCGTCGTCAGAACATAATACACCAACTCGTTAAGTGGCACACCAATCACGTATACAAAACATGCCTTAACAAAATTTTTATGGTGTTTACGTTCCGTTTTCACTAATTGCTTTCGCTGAGATTTGTCTTCACTTAACGAAAATTTATTAATTACTCTCAGACTTGAATTGGACATTTTGGGGGCATTGTTATTCGAGTTTCAAACCACTGTTATACAAACATCCTGAACGAAGGAAATTATTACCGAAAATGTTACGTTTAATTTCTTGTTGTCATTGTCAGCCATCAAATGGCTAGATGGCGTTTGAAAAGCAAGATATAGAGAAAGACAATATCTATATATATAAAAGAGCTTAGTGTTAAGTGAGTGAGTGAGTGACTGACTGACAGATCATCGCCCAGACGAAACGGCTAAAGCTAGAAGCTTGAAATTTTGAGTGTGGGTTGTTGTTGGTGTTTAGGCGTGAGATAAGGCTGGGTTTTTGGAGATTCGTACTAGAAGGGTACGAAAAGTACTAAAATGTACGAAATATGGTACCCTTTGTATTAGGCGAACGGGAAGAGCTAGAATTCTGAAATTTGGAATGTGGGTCACTGATGGAAAGTTAGAAAGATGTACAAAAGGGGTTTTTGGAAATTCGACCTATAAGTGTACTAAAAGTACTAAATGTAGTTCTAATTCTACATATATTGAACATATATAGCTAAAATCTTGAAATTTTATATATGAAATTTGGAAGTAAGATTACAGTTGAAATTCGCATTTATATGTACGAAAAGTACTAAACGGAACTAAATTTGGTACAATTTGGATTTGGGTGAATGGAGAGATCTGGAAACCTAAAATTTGGAATAGTGGTTGCTGTTGGTATATAGAATTGAGATATGGAAGCATAGTACTTATGTGTACTAAATGGTTCTATATTTGGCACAACTTAATTATGTGTGAACGGATAGAGCTGGACTCCAGAATTTTCGAATTAAAAATACTATTGGAGTGTACAAAAAAAGTACTAACTGGTACCAAATGGTTTACAAATTGTTGAACAATTGTGTGAATGGATAGGGCCGAGATCCTGAAATTATGAATTAATATAACAGTTTGAATGCAGGATTGAGATATGTGGGTAGTTTTGAAAATTCGTAATACGTGTACTAAATGGTACTAAATTTGGTACAATATAGATTTGAGTGAACGGTTAGAGATGGAAAACTTAAAATTGGAATGAAAAATTACAGATTTAAGGTAGTATTGGAATTATGTACTTATGGATACGAGAAGCACAAAATGGTACTAAATATGTTACAATTTGTTTTGTGTGAGCGGGAATCATAAAATTTTGAATTAAAATTAAAAATGCGTAGTTTTAAAAATGCGTAATTATGTGTACTAAATGGTACTAAGTTTAGTACAATTCAGATTTGAATAAAAGGATAGAGATGGAAAACGTATATTTAAAAACCAGTAAGGAAAGTAGTAAAGTCGGACTGTATGATACCCTTCACCACTTTGGGTATATTCTACATATGTATCCGAAAAGACGTCGCCTTTTTTAAGGAATTTTGACATGAAATCGAACGAACTTAAATATGTGATTTTAATGTCTTTCTGGAACCTATGCTAAATTTCATTTCATTTGGGCAAGTTTAGAGTCGTTTGCGCTCAGTGGGACAGATTTGTGTAAATCGATTTAAAGCCAACTTGACAAACTCTATTCGGTATGCTGCACTGTTTAAAATTTAATCTCAATCAGACACCTATTGATTATGTGGTATACAATAAACATAAATAATTCGAAATTATATATGGAAGCTACGATATATATATGCCAATAAAAAAATTAGCAAAGACTTTGGTGCACAATTTACCTAAAATCGGGTGAAACTATATATGGAAGCTATATCTAAATCTGCACCGATTTTCACAAAACTTAGCATACGCCATTCTAGATTTAATTCAATACGCTATGCCACAATTCGTACAAATCAAATGATTTTCAGAGACTTTGGTGCATAAATCGACTCAGAAAGTGAGTCTATGCATATTCTCAAAAGGAACCATTGGTCTATCTCGATTATTTTTGCCTGTTACAAATATATGCACAAAGACATAATACCCTGTACCACAGTGTTGTGAAGGGTATAATAAAATTACTGTTAGAATACAGGATTGAGACAGTGTTGGAAATTCGAACTCATATGTACTAAATATGGTACAATTTGGATCTATATGAACGGATAGGGCTGGGATCCTGAAATTTGTCATTAAAAATAAAGTTTTGGAGTGTGAAATTGAGAAGTTTTAGAACCTCCTACTAACGTCTACGAAAAGTAATAAATGATACTAAATTTGATACAATTTGGATGCTGGTGAACGGATAGAGCTGGGATATTTAAATGTGCACTTAAGGTTATTATTGGAGTGCATGACTGAGGTAGTTTTGGAAATTCGTACTTATGGGTACGAAAAGCACAAAATTTGGTACAATGTGGACTTGAGTGAACGGTTAGAACTCGAATTCTGAAAGCTGCCACTTAGGTTACTGTGGGAGTGTATGAAAAGTACAGAATTGTACCAAATCTGGTACAATTTGGAGAACAGACAGAGCTGAAATTCTTAAATTTGAACTTACGATTGCTATTTTAAAGCAGGTCTCATGAAAAAGCACTGGCGCTATTTGTAGATGTTGGACATATGCTGGGATTATTGAAGCACGCCCAAAAAGTTTTCAAAATCAAATAATAATAACACCCAATTAACTGATACTTTGGTACCATTTAACTGATACCTTGGTATAATGTCCGAAGAAGCTCTTGAAGCC
>NW_026879346.1:0-26721 GCF_032173495.1 Musca vetustissima
CTGAGAAAACATTCTTTAAAAAATCCACGCCTTGCAATGGTCACTGAGAAAACATTCTTTAACAAATCCACGCCTTGCAATGGTCCCTGAGAAAACATTCTTTAAAAAATCCACACCTTGCAATGGTCCCTGAGAAAACATTCTTTAAAAAATTCACGCCTTGCAATGGTCCCTGAGAAAACATTCTTTAAAAAATTCACGCCTTGCAATGGTCCCTGAGAAAACATTCTTTAAAAAATCCACGCCTTGCAATGGTCCCTGAGAAAACATTCTTTAAAAAATCCACGCCTTGAAATGGTCCCTGAGAAAACATTCTTTAAAAAATCCACGCCTTGAAATGGTCCCTGAGAAAACATTCTTTAAAAAATACACGCCTTGCAATGGTCCCTGAGAAAACATTCTTTAAAAAATCCACGCCTTGAAATGGTCCCTGAGAAAACATTCTTTAAAAAATCCACGCCTTGAAATGGTCCCTGAGAAAACATTCTTTAAAAAATCCACGCCTTGCAATGGTCCCTGAGAAAACATTCTTTAAAAAATCCACGCCTTGCAATGGTCCCTGAGAAAACATTCTTTAAAAAATCCACGCCTTGCAATGGTCCCTGAGAAAAAATTCTTTAAAAAATCCACGCCTTGAAATGGTCCCTGAGAAAACATTCTTTAAAAAATCCACGCCTTGAAATGGTCCCTGAGAAAACATTCTTTAAAAAATCCACGCCTTGCAATGGTCCCTGAGAAAACATTCTTTAAAAAATCCACGCCTTGCAATGGTCCCTGAGAAAACATTCTTTAAAAAATCCACGCCTTGCAATGGTCCCTGAGAAAACATTCTTTAAAAAATCTACGCCTTGCAATGGTCCCTGAGAAAACATTCTTTAAAAAATCCACGCCTTGCAATGGTCCCAGAGAAAACATTCTTTAAAAAATCCACGCCTTGCAATGGTCCCTGAGAAAACATTCCTTAAAAAATCCACGCCTTGCAATGGTCCCTGAGAAAACATTCTTTAAATGGTCCCTGAGAAAACATTCTTTAAAAAATCTACGCCTTGCAATGGTCCCTGAGAAAACATTCTTTAAAAAATCTACGCCTTGCAATGGTCCCTGAGAAAACATTCTTTAAAAAATCCACGCCTTGCAATGGTCCCTGAGAAAACATTCTTTAAAAAATCCACGCCTTGCAATGGTCCCTGAGAAAACATTCCTTAAAAAATCCACGCCTTGCAATGGTCCCTGAGAAAACATTCTTTAAAAAATCCACGCCTTGCAATGGTCCCTGAGAAAACATTCTTTAAAAAATCCACGCCTTGTATTGATCCTTGAAAAAATATTCTTTAAAAAATCCACGCCTTGTATTGATCCTTGAAAAAATATTCTTTAAAAAATCCACGCCTTGTATTGATCCTTGAAAAAATATTCTTTAAAAAATCAACGCCAATATTCTTTAAAAATCAACGCCAATATTCTTTAAATAATCAACGGCAATATTCTTAAAAAAATCCACGCCTTATATTGATCCATGATTGTCCTGTGATGCTAGTTGAAAAAAAATATTCTTTAAAAAATCCATATAGTATTTTATTCCAAACATTTCCTAATTTATTCTAATTACTCTGCGATTTGTTTTCGTTTATCTTAAACATTTTACCCGGAGCTACTAATGCGCCAATTTTTCTCCCAAAATCTTTCGCATAATTAAGAAACTTGACTGCGTCGGAAAGACATTATTTAAACAGTGTTAATGTGTTAAATACATTACTTGCTTTTTAAATTGCATAAAATATATGTTTTAATGTTTTGGCATGGCATTACACAAAACACAAAAACTTGCATACATATTTAAAAACGTACAAGCAAAAAACAACGATTCGGACAAAACGGTTAGCAGCATTGTAGAATGTCTAATTACATGTTACGCTGGTTGTTGTCGTCGCTGTTGTTGTTGCTGTAGTTTCACGGCATTACACATTCTTATGTCAGCAGTGAAAGCTGGCAAAAACAAAGCCTTTCATATTTTTGTGTAAATATTAGAGAGACAAAAACATTGACTTAAAACTAGGAGGAGGTTTATAGCGAATTTTTTAGACTCAACATATGTAATTTTTAGTTCAAATATAGTTCAATATATATATATATATATATTTCGTATTGTGAAAATTGTGAAAACATCACAAACCCAATAAAATATGATAGCTATGATGTGGCGTATACGTATCATACAATGACTGTGAGTTATGTATACGCAACATAGGGACAGAAGTAACACTAAGATAAAGGGTGAGATATTGGTTGGGGGAAAAGAAATACGTTATTTTTATTAGAATTATAGAACTTTATCAACATGTTTCCGAATGTCTGATTTGGGCCAAATATGCACCGTTTTGTTGTATGATTTGTCGACATTTTAAATGTAACTTATAATGCCTTTCTCATAGAGGTCTTTCTCTCTATTTGCAAAAAAACTGTAGTAGTCGATTTTCACAATCATCCCAAGATACCAAATTTTTACCATTAAAGCAATTTTGCAATGCAAGAAATAGATGATAATCGCTTGGTGCCAGGTCCGTATGGCGGATGCATTAAAACTTCCCAACGAAGCTCCCGAAGTTTCGGGCGTGTAACTGTAGATGTGTGCGGCATAGCGTTGGCCTGTTGGTAAATTCTGGGCGTTTCTGGTTTAAAAGAATTTTATGGTAGATTTTTAGCTCCTGGGCGATGTTACGACTGCTTACATGACGGTCAACTTAAATGAATTCTCCGATTTTATCGGCATTTTCGATGACAGGCCTGTGCAAGGTGCATCATTAATATCAAAAATTCCTGAACGGAATTTAATTGTAAAATTTCAATTTAAACGGATAAAAAAATAAAAATTTGGCAATCTAAAAACAAATGGGTATATCACATTACCACCACTTACTATACCGAATTTTCCCTTTGTTCCCTTCCATTTTTACACCCTGTAACTCACAACTGAAACAGCAAACTAATTTTTTAATGCGAAGTATGACCCTTTCAACGAACATAAATCTGAAATTGTTTAATCGATACTACCGAAAAACAAATTGATTTATTTTTCCCCAACCTAATATTTTGTTCAAAATTCGATACGTTATTTAAATTCAATGTATTTTTTTAATGAATATATTTTCAAGGACCATATGGACATGGATTTTTTACAGTATATTTTTCAAAGGTCATATTCGGCATGAATGTTTTAAGGAATATTTTAAAGACCAATCACAGGCGTGGATTCTTTAAAGCATGTTTAAGGACCAACACAGGCGTACATTTTTTTAAAAAATATTTTCCAACAGAGGCGTGGAGTTTTTAGAGAATTTTTTTGAAGGATCATCCTAGGCGTAGATTTTTTATTATATATATTTTTTAAAGACCTTCATAGGCGTGGATTTTATAACGAATACATTTTAAAGGACCATCATAGGGTGCAGTTAAAGGGTTAATACATTAATAACTTAAAGGGTTAATGTCTAAAAAAGGTTCCATTATTCAACCAGAAGGTTAAGAAAGCTTTTCTGATTGAAATGCAATATTTTTTTCATTTTTATAACTTTTCGCCACAACAATTGCCAGTTTGACCTATAGTGCAATGGACTAAAGCTGAAGGAAGCGTCACAGAAAGTAAACACAATTCAATATGCGGGTAAGGTTATGGCAACGTTTTTTGGGACTTCAAAGATATTTTATTGATTCACTATCCGTAAAAGGATCAATTAAAAGTATGAATGAGAGAAAAACGTCATGAAGACAATGCATCAGCGCAGAAGAGTGTTTTAACAATGGATGTATGTTGCAGAATGACATGTTTATGGATCCAAATTCATTTTACTGGTCCTTTAAAAATGCGACGTCTGTTAGGATTCATCTGTTGAATATACCCAAAGTGTTGAAGAGTATCATATAGTCGGCCCCGTCCGACTTTACTACTTTCGTTACTGGCTTTTGGTTTGGACATTTTCTACACCATGAGAATCACAAATTGGATAAAATACGTGTTCAACCTCGCCAAAATGTACATATGTGGGGACTTCCTTAAAAGTGGACCAATATTGATAATTTTTATTAGCAAGATCTACTACCATACCACAACCCAAAATAACAAATTAAAAAAGTAGTTACATCAGGTGGACCTGATATCCAAACGTGAATACAAAATACCAATTCACAGCAGATTCTGTGGAAAACGTGTACAAAACCACTAAAATACCGAATAATGTGGGGAAGCCTTTATATGGCGGCTACCCTAAAAGTGGTAGGAACATTTGGTACCCATTGAGAAAAAAAGACGTTTTGTTTCTAATGACTTATGTTTGGTCATATTTACCCATATCTATACAAAAAAAGTATGTTCATAATATGTATCACAACTTTTAACAAATTTCATATAATTTATGCTAAACACATGACCCTTTTAGCCCATACTTTTAAATTACATATCTTTCTATTAGACTAACAACAACAACTTTTAGTGTGTAGAGTATAACAACAAAGCATTTCAACTACATTTACTATCTAGGTTACATGCGTAGTTTTTCATTTGTGTTTTTTTGTTCTTTATGTTTATAACAAAATCCCTTTTCTATATGGTCCGTCTGTTCGTGTTGTTGTAGTTGTTATGAATGCTGTACTACTGTGCTGCTGCCTCTGTTTTTGTAACACTACGAGAATGAAAAAAACCTACAACAAACGTGTGATAAATAGCCTAAAGTAAAAGTAGTTTTTCCAACGAAGAAGAAGCAGAACAAAAGGCAAATGTAGTCTAGTTGTGCAAGTTAATTCGAATGTTGGCATTTGTTTTAAGTAAATTATGAAAAGTAAAATAAAAATACTTGGGGAGAGGGGATATAGAAAAATGCCAACAAAGGCTAACTCATAAACAACAACGACTCATTATGAAATGTTCTTTAAAATGCGGAGGGTAAATTGTTGTAGAAAAGTTTCGTCCTTCGTCGTCTTTTTTGTGCAAGAGATTAAAAATTAATTATAATTTAACTGTTTAAATGACAGGCGAATTTACAGATCATATATTTTGTAAGGGCATTCATGTGTATGTGTGTGACACATATACATAGAGTAACTTCTGGTAATGTGGACCATGCATCAAATGTGGACCACCCCCCATACCTAAGAAAATGCTTGAAATATGCCAATGCCGCCTTGATAAATGTTTTCCTAATTAGTGAAAACAAACATCAAACTTGGTTTTTAATAAATAATTGCAATGTTGAAAATTTAGTAGGTGAAAATATAGCTATGATTGTAAAAGTGTGATTTGAAAATTTTTTAGCACAATAGTCGAACGATTTTGTAAAATAGTCGAACATTTTGTTTTTTTGAATATAAAGGGGTTATGTGGTTTTCTTGTTTTCTTTAACAAAAATACACGTTTATCTGTAATTACTTTCGGTTATATTTAAATTTTTATTCATTTTTGAAGCCGATAATTATTTTTAAATAAAAATATTCAATGTCGGGTAATGTGGACCACTATAAAAAAGTGGGACATTTTCATGAGGACGAGTTCGAAACAAGGGTGCATTTAATATGCGAGGAGGTATTCTATCCTCTGAAAACTCGATATCCGAAATTATAGGTTCCTCGGTTGGATAATGAAGGAAGGGCCTTCAAAATACCGCAAATGTGGTGGTACCCTTAAATGGGGGCTATTCCAAAACATGGACCCATATATTTTTGCATTCATTGTTACCCAAGAGTGCAATAAATTGAAATTTATCACAATTAATCCACAACCTACCTTTAACTTACTGATCCTCATTACCCACACATACTGGTCCACATTACCCGCCAAGATATTTTTATTTGCAGTTTAGAGTTTTTTCAAATATAATGCAATAACATTTTTATGGACAAATATATATAATTTTTGACCTGGAATATAATTAGCCAACAAATCTACCATGATGTGAAAACAATTTGTTTTTATTTTTTACCGTTATTACGCCCACAATATCAAAAAAAGAAAATGGTGGTCCACATTACCCGAAGTTACTCTACACATGCATAATTTAGTTCACAATGACATTGACGCCCACGTGCCATAACATGCAGACATATTCCTCATTTCCCAGAATGTCGTCTTTATGATTCTCATTTCTGTCATATGCCATATATTATTATTATTATTCCGGTTAGTCCTGCAATGAAATATTGCCCGTGGGTTGCCATGTGTTTTTCGCCTACATTTCTATGGAAATGATAATGGTAAATCTTAACAAATTTCTAAATAATTTAATACTTACTAATTAAAACTAAATTTAATGTGAAAATAAAGGAAAAAATTATCTTATATTTAGAATAACCCCTTTTCGTGGTATTAGCAAATAATAACGATTAAATTATAATATTCTACCGGTTTCTAGCTACACATCAACTTTATGCTGGAATCGAAACGATGGGAATGTGCGATCAAGAAATTAACTCATGGGAGCCGGGATAAAGAGCGCAACAACAGGAACTCCTAGGTAATTTATGGTGTATGAAGTGATATCCATATGGTGGTTTAAATATAGAAAACAAGTGCAAACAAAGTAAAATACAAGTAATATGTAGTATTTTCTAAGCCCTTGGTGATGTTCTTCTTTCCTATTCAACAACGAACACACTATCTTTAGTAATTTATGGTGGTGGCGACTGGAGCCTTTAATTCTTACGCGTAGACGTTAGCTCTTCTAGGAGGTTAGTATACAAGTGAACGCAGAAGTTCAGGTGGATCGCAGAGGATCTTCGTTTGATACAATTACACACACACATTTTCCAGTGAGAGAAAGTCTCAAGCAAGGAGAACAAACCCACTACAACTGTTTCCCGTTCTTATATACACTTTACGGTGTCCATATTGATATCAATTACATTTACAGGTGCTAACGTTTTCAAATATTATTTAGTAACCCATTACCACCCTAAATGGCGAAAATGTAGCGCTGATCGCGTTGAAATTGTCCATGAGAATCCATAGTCGTTGTCCTTGACCATAGACTTTAATTTTCGGTGATGATCAGATAATAATATTGGGATAAAGTGGACCGAAAATTTAATTTTTGTGTTTTTTTTTTCGAGTCGATCTATAGGCCACAATTGAAAGCCGCACATAACGAGACAACCCACGGTGAAGGTCAAGAGAGTGCAAATATTGTCCAAGATGGAAGTTGTGTAGGGTATAATATGGTCGGCCCCATCCGACTATACTGATCCGCTAATTGATTTTAAAATATTTTTTCAATGATCAGCACAAGTGTGGATCTTTGAATAATATTTTTTGTAAGTCCACCGAGGAAAATTGCAGAGATATTACCCAGGTTGTCAATCAGCATCCGTGATTGACTGGGATCGGAAAGCTGAAGGCATACGTATCAATCAATGGAATAGAATGTTCGTAACCGACATAAGGAAGTAATCACTTTTTGGGTATATTAATGTCCGACAGTCTTTCTGTCTGTCTATGTGTTTTTAACAAAGTATAATCCGTATGTAATGGAAATGTGGTCTACGGTCGAGTTAGGTTTAAATAGGTTTTTGTTTAGATAAAAATCTGTTTTTCAAATCTCCGATTGGGTTTTGTTTAAATCGTTTTCGATTTAGATATAGCTTATATTTATATTTTCAGCCGAATTCATCTTAATAGTGTACCAAATACCCACATATTGCCCTAGGATGTCGTTATTTACTTTTGTTGAAATTTCTGCAAATGCAGATATACAGTAACGTGCAAAAGTATACGTATGTTCGTAAATTTTCTACAAAAACGCCAAATAAAAAATGTTCTGGCTAAAATATTTCAATGAAGAATGGAATGTTTATTCACTATTTGTTGGACTATCATGGTGCATATCTTGGTGCAAAAAATAATAGAAATAACAATTGCAACTCTAGTTGTCGTGAAAGATGCAACAAATCGAACACTTTTGCTCGTGTTGGTTTATGTTTTTTTTTTTAGTGTCAATTTATACATTACTGCAATTTTAATTGAGTTTTGGTTAGATATCGACATTGTGTGTACTTTAAAAACTTTACGTGATAATTAATTTATAACTAAAACACAGTCAGCGGAGTAACATAATCTGACGGGGCCGACCATATGATACTATACACAACTACCATGAAAATCTAACTTTCTGCATATTTTCCATGTCTTTTTTCTCGAGGTGAATATTTACGTCATGGAATAAAAATTTGGTCACTTTAGGTTTTGGGTTAATTTGACCCTCGGAATATTGACCGATTATCATCTAAACAGCCGTTCTAAGTATTTGGTCACCGTGTAAAGTATGTGTATCTCAGAAGAACGAGATTATTTTTGCATTGCTAATAGGGATGACAACTTTTTATGATAGGGATGCCAACTTTTTTATGAGGTGGCCATTCAAAATACCTAAAATCGACCGGAATTTTTATATAGGGCTGTCCATGTTAATTGATCCCAGGATAAAAAAAACCAAACTACACTCAGTTTGGTAAAAGTTGGACCTTGAAAATGCTTTAATTACCCAAAAATCGGGATGATATGAGGGCTAACAAAAAGTTGGATCGATTTTGATCATTTGTAATAGGAAAATCTGACACCCAGCGATAACCTTAAATATCAGATTAGAGCTAATTCCATAAAAACCCGTTTAAAATCTCCAAAATAACGAAAAATTTTGGTAGCTTTATATAAGGTCTATCCTGAAACTTGGGTCAATATTGATTATTTTGTGTAAGAAGGTTTTCTACACAATGTGGATTCAATATTGATTATTTTGTGTAAGAAGGTTTTCTACACAATGTGGATTCCAAGTACCGAATTAAACTGTCAATTTGGTTTAAAATGTGATCAAACTCTCCAAAATGCACAAATTAGGTAATAAAATGGAGGCTACCTCTAATAATAAAATATCCAAATTCGTGAGATACCCTTATATGGAAGCTACCCTAAAAAGTGGACCCATGTTCAAAAATTTTTGTAGGCAGATTTGCTACGCAATGAGAGCCTTAAATACCAAATTATAGCCAATTCGGTTGAAAAACGTGCTCAAACTTCCCAAAATACCGAAATTTGAGAGGTACCCTTATATGGAGGCTACCCTAAAAAGTGATCCAATATGGAAAAAAAGATTTGTTACCTGATGAGAACCCAAAGTATTAAATGTCAAGCAATTTGATTGAAAAATGTACCCAAGCTCCCCAAAATACAGAATATGAGGCGGTAACGTTGAGTGGAGTCTACACTAAAAAATTGAAAATATTTATAATTTTTGATACGAAGATTTACCACCCAAGGAGAACCTCAAATCTATAAAATACCAAATATTTTGGGGTACCGTTATATGGGAGCTATACAAAAACGCGCACCGATATTGATAATTTTTGTTAGGCAGATTTGCTATGCAATCAGAATCCAAAATGCCAAATTGCAGCCAATTCTATTGAAAAAGGTGCCGAAAATTTCCAAAAAAAAATTGATTATTCGAGGGTACCGAATATTGGGGGTTATACCAAAAAACATGAACCGATACATCCCATTTTCAACACCAAACATCCTAGTAAATATTTCGAGGCAAAAAGGGAATGACCATTTTAATAGAAACTTCACCTTATGGTGGAGGAAATGAGAAGCGCCCTTCGAAAGCTTTGCAAGATACCAAAAAATAATTTTTAAAAATTCTATGTACATAAAATAATGGACTCTGGAGCGAAAATCTGACAAAAATTAAGTTTTCGATTCATTGCATCGTCTAAATATCATCTCAACATCACCGAAAATTATAGGCGTAGTCCTTGACCATTACCGGAACATTTCCGCCGTCTATTCGGTTATACTAACACTAAGCAATATCATAACACATATACACTTTAAATATATACGAATAACTCCCTCATCCGAGTACATGGAACAATACAATTGGTATCAATTTAAAGGTCAACAAGTCTTTTTAGATATACTATGAACTTCTTGGGTCAATGTCCTTCAGAAGTAAATACATTCGCCATAGAATACACATTTTGTATTTTACACAAAAGTATGAGTCCATTTGACCCGCATTTGGCCGATCTTTATCTTTATCCCGTAGAAGGGGAAGGCCACGAATTAGATGGAAAGACCAAGTAGAAAACAACATCCTGGAACGTGGTCTTCCAAATTGGTGGTTTTGCGCACAAGACCGACGCGCTTGGAAATCTTTTTTAAGCTCGGCTTATGGAACAACCGTTCTGTAACAAGCCAGCTAAATAAGTATTCTTCGGCCAGATTTCATTCCTCGTGTAAAATTTCATGGTGTTCTGGTCATAATTGTGGCCTCTAGAGTGTAAAAAAAACAGACAAAAATACAGTTTGGTCCTTATCATCCCCACGTGCAAAATTTCGTGACGATTGGTCCATAATTGTAGACTGTATCGTATTTGCAAATTATAATGGACAGATGGACACACATGTCTAGATCGACTCAGTTAATCGAGATAGGATGATCGGTATACTTAAAGGTGGGTCTAAGACCAATATTTAGTGGCTTTATAAACTCATTGGGCTGCACAAAACCATAATACCCTGATAACATAGTTATTTAGGGTATAATAGGACAAATAAACGTTGAATTTGAAGATCAAATAATAGTTCGGACGAAAATTGGTCCATAATATTGCCCGTATTATTCCTAAAATTCGAAATATATCACCGAAGTTTGATGGTTAGTGGGTGTTTTACTTGGTCCACCGGTTTGAATAGAAGGTGTAATGAAGATTAAAAGATTATTTAAAGATTTTTCTAATAAATTTGCTAGAATATTCATACCGTGAGGTGAAGTTACAAATTCAAGAACATAGAGGTACTGAGCACCACTCGAAAATTGTCCGAAATTAGTTGTCTGACTAAAATTGTATTTGGTTAAATGGCTAGCGCAAACCTTATGTCTTTGTCCTGTCGAAAATTTACGGGCGCCTTCGAAGGAAAGACTGGCAGTGTACGAAAAAGCACAAACGAAGATTCTATGTCTGTTGAAATCACTAACCAAACATCGTAGCAATAGTAGCGTTACTACTAGAATGTTTGGAGTATATAGGTCCACGTTTTGGTATATCTCCCAAATAACAGATTTTGAAGGTTTTAGGCGCATTTCATTACAGGTTTTAAGAAGCTGGCATACATCTATGCAGACAATTCGATGCCTCCGAACCATAGTATGCTAACTCTGAAAAGTGAGTTTTTCAGTAGAAGCTTTCAAAGTATGGAAGTTTCTTTAATCGTACGTGCCGTGCTAAGTACATTTTTGCTCATAACTTTGGTTTGGATTGGCCGATGATTACCAGTCGAATTGTCAATATCGACACATGTTTTGGCATAGTCTCCATATAAATGTCCCGCCCAATTTTCGGTATTTTTTGGATTTTAGCCGCATTTTCGAACCATAAAGGCTTCAATGTCGTATTTCAGTGTTTTTGAGGGTGGAGTACAGCTGCGAAGAAAATTATAATTATAGGTCCATTTTTTGACGTAGCCCTCATATTAAGATTCCACCCAATTTTAGGTATTTTAAAGGTTTTAGCCGCATTTTCCAAGACAAAACATGTTCAATATAGATCAATGTTTTCTTAAAAGTGGAAGAATAGAGCTAGATTAGATTAGATTTTTTGGTAAGGTAAAAATTAAGTTTGTAAAATAAAAGTACTTAATAAATTCCGAGCACTTCTAGGTGTCTTCAACTTTGGGAAGAAGAAAAAGTCCAAGGATGATAAGTCGGGTAAATACGGGGAGAAACTAACGAACAAGCATCGATATGTGGAATGCTGCGTGATCATGGTTCAAAATCAATGTTTGGGGTTTCCACAATTTTGCGCTTCGCACTAACGGCGCATAAAAGTTTTGTCATTTTACATGAACCTGAATGTTATATCAAACGGTTAATAATTGAAATCCTTTGGCAATCTCGCAGTCATATTTATAATGTGTATATGCATTACGAAAAAACGCACAATTTACAAACCATTTACCATTTATGATCTGTAAGAAATAACGTTTAATGTTGTGTACGTTTCTGTTTCTTTTTTTTTAATATTTGTTATTGCCGCTGTTGCCTTTTTGTGAACTTTCGCATATTGTATATTGCACGCATTTCCGTTTCCGTTCGTAAACAGCATATTTTTGTTCTCAGAACTCACAGACACTCCAGCTCACATATAAACATACAACGACAGTGTGTATATGTATATGTGTACGCAACACAACTGTTTGGAACAGGTCATTTCTGGCAATATGTCATTATGCCCCATGAATTGATGTCACCGCCAAACAAACAAACATACACTCTGATAATGACACACACACACAAACAACAACACATTATCATATCCATACAGACAGTATCACATAGCGAATCTTAAGGACTTGAGTCATAATACAATCCCTAGGCATATATGAATATGTGTGTGTGTGTGTCCGGGCGGGCGTACGTGAAGTAGAACCTGTCGAAACAGGTTCTTCACTTATTTTTAATGTTAATATTCAATATTCTCTTTCCGTTTAACTGTAACAACAATTGCCGTCTTAAGACTATAGCTGTGAATAATGAAGAAAACGAGAAATGAAACGGTATATTTATAAATACGCAAAAGGAAAAACACGATAATCAATATGAATATGAGCAAGGAATATGTTAAGAATATAATGAGATATAAAAACACTAATAGGAGAGAAATACTTGGAAATTATTTAAAAAAAAATTTTTTTTTTAATGTTTCATAAATTGGATATTTTTTGAGAGGATATGTTTCAGGACATGCTGAAAAAAAAGCACTTTGTTAAAAAAATCTACTTGCTCGGAATTGTATGTAATAGAGGAAAGAATATAATAAATCTACAAACCAGTAAGGACAATATATGCTTCAACGAATTCATTCCTCGAAAAAATATTCTTTAAAAAATCCACACTTATTATGGTCCTCGAAAAACTATACTTTAAACATCCACGCCTACTATGGTCCTCGAAAAAGTATTCTTTAAAAAATCAACGCTTATTATCGTCTTCGAAAAAGTAATCTTTAAAAAATGCCTATTATCGTTCTCGAAAAAGTATTCTTTCAAAAATCCACGCTTGTTGTGCTCATTGGACCATACCAATGTGGCTTCAGACCTGACAAATCCACCACTGACCAGATTTTCACTCTGCGCCAAATCCTGAAAAAGACCCACGAAAAACACATCGACACATACCACCTATTTGTCGACTATAAAGCCGCATTCGACAGCCCTATCCGTTCAGAAATGTTTAAAACCATGTCTACGTTCGGCATTCCTGCAAAATTAATACGGCTATGCAGGATAACTTTAAGTGGCACAAGATCAGCAGTTAAAGTAGGAAAGGACCTATCGGAGTCCTTCAATACCGAACAAGGATTCAGACAAGGTGACAGTTTGTCATGTGATCATTTAAACATCCTACTGCATAAAGTCATACGAGACGCAAAGGTGAACAGAAATGACACTCTGTATACCAAACAATCGATATAATGGCCGATGACATCGATTTAATGGGTCGAACATTGCGAGCGGTAACAGCCACCTTTGAACAAATTGAAAAGGAGTCAGCCAAAGTGGGTCTGGCAGTAACCGGCGAGAAGACCAAGCTGATGGTATCAACGCGCAAGACGTCCAATAGACTCGGACCAACTGTGGAACTTGAGAACTACAGCTTCGAGGTAGTTAAAGACTTTATATACATTGGTACCGCCATAAATAAAACGAATGACATCAGTTTTGAAATTCGGAGAAGGATTGTGATGGCCATCAAATGCTACTATGATCTAAGCAAACAACTCAAAAGCAAGACCACCTCCCGCCAGACCAAACTCACACTTTACAAGACGCTGATACTACCCGTGCTATTACATGGATCAGAAGCTCTACAATTTATACGCGGACATCGACATAGTCAGTCGTATTCAGCTGCCGCGACTACGGTGGCTAGGCCAAGTTGTGCGGATGAATGAGAATGCCCCAGCTCAAAAGGCATATAAAAACGAGCCTACTGATGCTTCCCGTAGAAGGGGAAGGCCACGAATTAGATGGAAAGACCAAGTAGAAAACAACATCTTGGATCGTGGTCTTCCAAATTGGTGGATTTGCGCACAAGACCGACGCGCTTGGAAATCTTTTTTAAGCTCGGTATATGGAACAACCGTTCTGTAACAATCCAGCTAAGTAAAGTATGTAAGTACATGATCTTTAAATCGAATTTGTTTGAATTTGGCTTCCCCTTCTGCCATTTGAACTGGGGCATCCTCATCCATTCTTACTTCATGACCTAGCCTACGTAGCCGCTGCAGCTCGATACGTCTGTCTATGTCGATGTCTGAGAATAGATGATACAACTCATGCGAAATTCGACAGATCGACCCATAGATCTTTTGGATAATTTTTCTCAAAAACACTTCAAAAGCCGTATCATCTGCTTTTGCAAGTACCCATGCTACTGATTCATACAACAGCACGGGTAGTATCAGCGCCTTGTAGAGCGTGAGTGTGGTCTTGCGAGAGGTGGCCATGTCTTTGAAAATAGTAGCATAGACCATAGTAGCATCTGTTGGCCAACACTATTCTCCTCCGGATTTCAAAGCTGATGTTCTCAGTTTTTCTTATGGCGCTACCGAGGTATATGAAATATTTGCCTACCTGGAAGCTGTAGTTTTCAAATCCCACAGAGTTGGTCTACTGGACGTCTTGCGCATTGATATCATCAGCTTGTTCTTCTCGCAATTTGCTGCCAGTTCCACTTTGGCAGACGCCTTTGCAATTCGTTCAAAGGTGGCAATGTTCCACCCATTTTGTCGACGTCCTTTACAATTCGTTCAAAGATGGGTTCTACCACTCGCAATGTTCACATTTGCATATCGTATGGCCTTTTCCAGCATAATTTTAGAATAGTCACAAGACAAGCTGTTCCCGTGTCTGAATCCTCGTTCGATATTGAAAGGCTCGAGATGACGTCAACTGCTGACCTTGTGCCACGTAAAGTTATTCTGCGGATTGGGCTTGAATACGGTCTTATAGTTGACGAATAGGTGGAATGTTTCGATGTATTTTCGTGGGACTTTTCCAGGATTTGGCGCAATGTGAAAATCTGGTCAATAGTGGATTTTCCAGGCACATTGGTATGGCCCATTAATGTCATTGACCATTGATTTCAGTCGTTCAGACAGCACGCTAGACAGCACTTGATATGCGATGGAAATGTGGCTATTTCCTCTATAATTGGCACATATCATCTTGTCTGATTTATTGTGCACGGGATACATGATGCTAATGTTTCAAATCAGTGTACTAATCAGTTGGTGCATGCTCCTGATCAGCGTCTGAATAGCTCGGCCTTGGTGCATCTTGCCTTGGTGCAGTGTTGCCAATTTAGCACTTTTAGTGCTAGATTTAGAACTTTTTAAACTCGTTTAGCACAAAAAAAAAATGATTTAGCACCTAGCACTTTTTTCAGCATTCTTTATTTTTCAGTAATTTTTTATAATTTTTGTTATACCTCCTCCATAGTATGGAGGTTATATTAATATTAATTTTGAAAAAAAAACAAATACAGCGTCCATTGGATTAGAGCGTTGTTAAAGATATGAACATTAATATGTTGGAATTTTCTGAAAATAAGTTTTTTATTCACCGAAAAGGACCAAAATAGATAAATTCAGGCAAACATATATTTTTATACCCTTCACCACACTATGGTACAGGGTATTATGTCTTTGTGCATATGTTTGTAACAGGCAAAAGGAAACGAGATAGACACACGGTTCCTTTTGAGAATATGCATCGAATCACTTTTTAAGCCGATTTATGCATGTCAGTCTGTCTGTCCATGTTAAATTGTAAACAAAGTACAACTCGCATTTTTGATTCGAATTGGATTTATTTCGGGAAATAGGTTCAGATGTAGATATAGCTTCCATATATATTTTCGTCCGATTTTAGGTAAATAGTGCACACAAGGCCCTATATATCCTTCGATTTGCACGAAATTTGTGCATAGGGTTATGAATTAAGGCTAGAAATACGTATGTTAAATTTCGTGAAAATCGGCTCCGATTTAGTTATAGCTCCCATATATATTTTCGTCCGATTTAATGTAAATGGTGCACCAAAGTCCCTATTAATTAATCGATTTGCACGAAAATTGTCATAGCGAACTGAATTAAGTCTAGAATGATGGGTGGTGAGTTTCGAGAAAATCGGTCCAGATTTCGATATATGTAGCTCCCATATATATTTTCGTCCGATTTTATGTAAATGGAGCACCAAAGTCCCCACAGGGAGAATCCGAAATACAAAATCGCATATTAGGTTGAAAAATGAGCCTAAAACCTTAAAAAAAATCAAATATTGGGTATGGTGTACACAAAAGACCGATATATATATATATAATTTTCAATACCAAATGTCTTAGGAGTAGTGCAATATATGGGCAAAATTCCAAAGCTCTGTTTTCAATATTGCGACCTCAATCGGATGGACATGGATAAATCGACAAGAAGTATCCTTTAAGAATAAATCGGGTCTCTGATGAATATTTCAGTATTACATATTAACAATTTTGTTCATTTAATTTTTTAGCATTTTTTTAAAATTTCTAGCACTTTCTAGCATTTTTTTCAACAAAATCTAGCATTTTTTCTCAACAGAGTTTTGGCAACACTGCCTTGGTGGTATACACTCTATACCGTCATCTCTTATGGATTCTGGGGTATCTTCTTCACCACTACCAGAAGCTTTGCAAAATGCTCCTTCCAGATATCCTCAGTATATATCACCAGGTTTCTTCATCCACACAGGTGGATGCGCCCGCACCAAAGTTGTTGTTAAAATTTCCGGACTTCATTTAATTTTATTATTTTTTTATTATTTATTTTATTATTATTATTATTATTTTTTTTTTTTTTTTTTGAAAATACGTTTCTCCTCTCTCATTTCCCCCGATATTTCTATCTCGCATTGCATGTTGCTATTGTTTGCAGTGTTGCCGTATACGCTGCGTTTTTCACATCAGTTACATCACGACACCTAATACCTACCATGGTGGTTGGTATTTGCTTTTGCTGCAGTTTGTAGGGAGTGGGCAATACTTTGCCATTGTGTTCTATTATTATCGGGACAAGGAGTGCTTTCATAGTACGTTTCTGCTACCTGTTGCGTCCAGTCTCCCTATTAAAATAGATCGCACATTTGCTACGTTGCAGCTAATTACGTTTGCGGGGATCGCCAACATTAGGGGGTGTTTGGTTTTCTTTTCCGTTGTTTTTTCATAAAAAGTGGCATTTCCAGAGCGTGTGCAACTAACCCAACGCCTCAACCCATTTTTTATAGTTTTTATATGTGAAGTCTCGGCACACATCAGCTCACTATTTCAAGGGGTAGTGAAAGTAGCTACCCTGGGTGACAACGCGGAAAGGTCCGTATCCACAATTGGCATCAACGGGGGCCAATAAAAGCCTGAACTTTGCCATATTAAAGCAAGTCAGAGCGGTTGCTTGGTAGTCCTGCAAAAACAATTGCAATTCCCTCATTTTTTATAAAATCCACGCTTTTAGTTCTGCAAGTCCTAATATTCTGTATAACATCCACGATTGTAGATGTGGTAGTCCATTGTTCATAAAATCCAAGCTTTTAACTGTGATAATCCTTAAATTTTTTTCACAAATATTCACGCTAACAGCTCTGTAAGTCTTACAAAAAATATGTGCAGAATCTACGCTTATACCTCCGGTAGCTGTGGTACACTAGAATTTTTTTATAAAATTCAAGCATATACATCCGCAAGTTCTTCAACAATATTGTCAATATAATCGATTTTTTTGACTCGGAAGGGGCTTTAAGAACAATGATTATTCATTTTTTTTAATGTGATACACCTAATTATGGGGCAGAGTAATCAGTCTGATTGTAATTAACCGGGATTAGAATTTTTGGATTTCAGATGGGCGAAAATTGTCAGCAAATGTGAACGCTTAGGCATAGCACCGATTAGAAACATACTTTGAAATACTTCCTTAATTCCATTTAGCTCTGATAGTCCTGCTGACAATTTTCGCCCATCTGAAATCCAAAAATTCTAATCCCGGTTAATTACAATCAGACTGATTACTCTGCCCCATAATTAGGTGTATCACATTAAAAAAAATGAATAATCATTGTTCTTAAAGCCCCTTCCGAGTCAAAAAAATCGATTATATTGACAATATTGTTGAAGATAGTCCTCCCTCTGATAGTCCTCCCTAAATGGAATTAAGGAAGTATTTCAAAGTATGTTTCTAATCGGTGCTATGCCTAAGCGTTCACATTTGCTGACAATTTTCGCCCATCTGAAATCCAAAAATTCTAATCCCGGTTAATTACAATCAGACTGATTACTCTGCCCCATAATTAGGTGTATCACATTAAAAAAAATGAATAATCATACAATATTGCCCGCCTGCTCTAAGATTAATTAGACAATAAACTGGTCCAGAAATTAATATAATGACACATTCATATGAGAGGTTCATATGTTAACGGTCGTTTAGATTTCCTTTTGAAACATTCGGTATCATGACAGAAATCAAATAACAAACAATTAACAGCGACACAAGGAAATAATGAAATGCCAAAAAATAAATATGGGCCAGGAATAGTAGATGTGAACACCACCACGCCAGCACAAAACATACTCGTCGCCCAAACTCATTCATAACAAATATGAATTCGAAGAACAACAAGCGAAAACAAAAGCAAATAAACGGAAGTAATTGCCAACATATGTTAACGAAATGTGTTTGGAATTTGCAATTAATGAATGAGCCAAATTATCCAGCAGGCCTAAAAATATTTGGCTGTTTATATTAAGGTGGATGAGTGTGTTTATTTGAAATGTGATATAAATTGTAATGAGGGGGGGTAATGTTACAAATTGGTATTATGTGGCTACTAGGGTGGGTAGAAGAACATATGAATTTGAAAATTATGTCATAAACTCAATCTTCTCGAAAATATTAAATAAATAAAAAAATAATTTCTCAACCCACCCTAATGTATGAGCCTATGTGGGAATCATGGTAGTTATCAGGAACAATATCAACACAATGAGAAATGAGAAACGAATTAAAATAAAATACACAATTGTTTAATGGTTTATAAAACGTTCGCATAAACCATTAATAACAAAAGGGGTTTGATATGTAGCGTATGATTGTTACGAATTAGATTAATAATACGCTTATTTGTTCGCATCATTAAGCGATGAAATTTCTGTTATGGTGGTACTTATAAACCAGCCAATAAACCAATTGTACGGAAAATTTAATTACAATTTCCTATATTTGTAATGTAGTTAGTATGTAGCCGAGAGATATTCTCTGCACGTCTTGTCTATGCACAGATTTTTATTCAGTCGATGGGCAGAGGGAACTCTCAGTCGATGGGGACCAAGGACCAACACGCCTTGTATTGGTCCTTGAGAAAAACTATTTATTAAAACACCACGCCTGGTATAGGTCCTTGAGAAAAAAACATTCTTTAAAAAAACACGCCTTGTATAGGTCCCTAAGAAAAAATATTCTTTAAAAAATCCACGCCTTGTATTGGTCCTTGAGAAAAACTATTTATTAAAACACCACGCCTGGTATAGGTCCTTGAGAAAAAAACATTCTTTAAAAAAACACGCCTTGTATAGGTCCCTAAGAAAAAATATTCTTTAAAAAATCCACGCCTTGTATTGGTCCTTGAGAAAAAATATTCTTTAAAAAAACCACGCCTTGAATAGGTCGTTGAGAAAAAATTTTCTTTAAAAAACCACGCCTTGTATAGGTCGTCCTTGAGAAAAGATATTCTTTAATAAAATCCACGCCTTGTATTGGTCCTTGAGAAAAAATATTCTTTAAAAAAATCCACGTCTTGTATTGGTCCTTGTATTGGTTCTTGAAAAAAATATTCTTTAATAAAATCCACGCCTTGTATTGGTCGATGAGAAAAAATATTCTTTAAAAAAATCCACGCCTTGTATTGGTCCTTGAAAACATATTCTTTAAAAAAATCCACGCCTTGTATTGGTCCTTGAAAACATATTCTTTAAAAAAATCCACGCCTTGTATTTCCAAATCAAAACAAAATATTCCTTTAAAAAATCCACGCCTTGTATTGGTCCTTGTATTGGTTCTTGAAAAAAAATATTCTTTAAAAAAATCCACGCCTTGTATTGGTCCTTGTATTGGTTCTTGAAAAAAAATATTCTTTAAAAAAATCCACGCCTTGTATTGGTCCTTGTATTGGTTCTTGAAAAAAAATATTCTTTAATAAAATCCACGCCTTGTATTGGTTCTTGAAAAAAAATATTCTTTAATAAAATCCACGCCTTGTATTGGTCCTTGAGACAAAATATTCTTTAAAAAAATCCACGCCTTGTATTGGTTCTTGAAAAAATATTCTTTAAAAAATCCACGCCTTGCATTGGTCCTTGAAAAAATATTCTTTAAAAAATCCACGCCTTGTATTGGTCCTTGAGAAAAAATATTCTTTAAAAAATCCACGCCTTGTATTGGTCCTTGAGAAAAAATATTCTTTAAAAAATCCACGCCTTGTATTGGTCCTTGAAAAAATATTCTTAAAAAAATCCACGCCATGTATTGGTCCTTGAAAAAATATTCTTTAAAAAATCCACGCCTTGTATTGATCCTTGAAAAAATATTCTTTAAAAAATCCACGCCTTGTATTGGTCCTTGAGAAAAAATATTCTTTAAAAAATCCACGCCTTGTATTGGTCCTTGAGAAAAAATATTCTTTAAAAAATGTACGCCTTGTATTGGTCTTTTAAAAAAATATTCTTTAAAAAATCCACGCCTTGTAATGGTCCTTTAAGAAAATATTCTTTAAAAAATCCACGTCTTTTATTGGTCCATGAAAAAATTTTCTTTAAAAAAATCCACGCCTTGTAAGGTTCAACAAAAATTTCACGCTTATAATGGTTCTGGAAATTTTTTTTAAAGAATCCAGGGTTCTGTGATAAGCAATTCTAGGTATCCTCACATCAATATAAAACTTTGTTAAGCTTTATTTGACTAAAATTTTCTTTTTCGATTTCTGCATATTTTTCTCAAACTTTTTCCAATATGAACGAACCCCCGCCACAATACTCAAAAGACAATTTATAAAAGAAAACCAAGAAGAAAAAATGATACTAAAGAAATCCCAGTGACCCTAAACGATCGTTACAACATTGTAATATGTTAACATTAATACGCAATGAAGTTTTACCACCACCACCACCATCTCCACAATGGCCACCCTGCAGCACCAACAACGAAAAAAAAGAAACCACAGACCATGGCATTGCGCAGCACATATCGAACTGCAAATATGTAAATTCAACTACTTAAAGTTATCGTTTATCTGTAGAATATGATTATGTCGATATGTCTGGTTGTGAATTGAAACGATAAAACCGTACAACATATAGACAGTTAGTCAGTTTGAGAAGATTGTTTGGTGCGGGGGGCGGTGGGTAAAACCAATAACCTCTGGTGTGAACTGAAGTTTCTTTCTTTTTGATTCGTTCCACTTGTTATGTGGTTCTTTTTTTCAACAAAATTTAAGTTACTCTTCAATTTGCATTGCTTATCACATCAATACGAATATTTCGACAGAAAGACAGACCACAAATGCCAATTTGCAATGGGTGGTAGATATGAGATATACGGTAGGGGTGCCACACAAAATTGTAATATCGTAAGCTAGATGTAGATGAAACAGTATTACACTTACCACAGATGTGTTCCCGGGAAAACAGGTATTTTCGATGACAAGATTACTGGGGATTCTGAAAGGAAAAATGATCAGATGAATTTTAGAAAAAACTCATTATTTGAACAATAATGAATCATATATTTTCTATGGTTAAATGTTCGTCCTTATGTCAGGTATTCCCGTCATTTTTAAAGAAGTGCACGGAAGTAATCACATTTATAACCTTCAATATGAATAAAGTTTAAAATGTACAGAGTAGTAGTGATGTTAAAACATAGTGTTGGATTCTATCAAAAAACTCCTCAGGCCTGGTTCAAAAACATAGACAGTCATATACTTATTAGAACACTTATGTATAGAAAGATACGTATTGTGAACCCCTAATCAACCCCAGACGACCTAATGCTGAAAGTTTTTAAACATATATATTTTTTGTATGTTCAAAACGAGCCAGCTCTCAGGAATACAATGCTTGCCGCACCATTAATGACCAAAACTTTGATCGATGCTGCTTTCGAAGTGAATTAATCGTGGATCAAAAATCCAGATCTTGCTTTAATATTCAAGTAAAAATACGAGTATTTCATAATAAGACAGGTGGATTTGGAAACAAGTACAACAAGCCTAGAAACATACGAAGTTCAAACTGTTATTGAACATTCATTTTAAAGGAGTAAAACTTTATTTTAGCTCAGGAATTTATTTGATGAAAAAAGAAAAAATAGAAATATGGAGGTCCATTGTTCGACAAAAGCCTCATCTAAAAGTCACGCGCTATTTTGGGTATGTTGGTGATAGGCTCATTTTGCAACACAAGTGGGTGTAATTTGGCAATCCAGGCTATTGGTGGTCTGAAAACGTCCATGTATTGACATAGCACCCGTCTAAAGCTTCCGTCCCATCTTCGGTGTTCTGAAGGCTTTAGAAACCTTTTTTAACCGAAGTGGTAGTCATTTGACATTCAAGGTTCATGGTGGATATTATTAAATATAGGTCCATGGAGGTTATGCCACCACCTAAAGGTGATGCTCAATTTCGATATGATGAACGTCCTAGCCGAATTTTCCGCGAGATAGCGTTGTATTTGTTTTTTATTACTTAGCCTGCATATAAATGTCTCGGCCGATTTTAGATATTTTTAATGAGAACGTCATTTGTCAACGAAAATTTTTTAGTGTGAAATCTCATCAATGGTGTATTTACCAGGCCTGAAGCCAATAATGTAATTGGCCATTACGCTAGATGGCACTGTATATGCGATGGGAAGAAGACTTTTTCCTCCATAGTTGGTACATATCGTATTGTCTCCTTTTTTGTGCACGGGGCACAGGATGCCGAGGTTCCTCTAGCCAAATTGTACTAATCAGCTGGTGTATGCTTCTGACCAGTATCTAATCACCGGTCTTAAATGGTTCAGCTGGTAACCCATCGACTCCTGCTGCTTTATTGTTCTTCAGCCGTTTAATTGGTACTCTGACCTCATCTTGGCTAGGCGGTATAGGGTATATACCGGCATCTCTTAGTAGTTCTGGGGTATCTTATTTACCACCAATATTTGATACCAGAGCTTTACAAAATGATCCTTCCAGATCCTCAACACGCTATCTGTATTTGTCACCGGGTTTCCATCTTCGTCCCTACAAGAGGATGGACCTGCACCAAAACCTTCGGTTTGGTGTTTTTCTCGTTTGTAAACTTTCCAGACTTCATTCTGACTCCTATACATCTCGATTTGCTCACGCTCGCGTTTTTCTTATACTTTCCTCTTTTTTCTGAAAATAATTTCTCCTTTTTCTCCCGATAATTCTCCATCGCATTACGTTTTGCTACTGTCTGCAGGGTTGCCATATAGGCTGTGTTTTTCGCCTCAGTAGGACTACGACACCCCTAATCGTACCAAGGGTTTCTTTTGGTACCCAAGCGTTGCTTTTGTTGCAGTTTGTAGGGAGTGGACAATTATTTGTCACTGTGCTTCTATATTATTATCGGGACAAGGAGTGCTTTCATCAAGCAGGTGGGTAAGTTGAGAGGAGTAGGCTTCTGCTATCTACTGTGTTTGCAGTTTTTCTACGTCGAGTTTCCATGTTACATTAGATCGCACCTTTGCTGCTACATTAAGACGGGTGCGAACCTTGGTTAGCACGAGGTAATGGTCGGAATCGATATTCGCTCCTCGTTGGATGAATGCCGACCGTCTATCACAACATAATCAATTTCATTTCTCGTTGATGATCAGGAGAAATCCTGGTGGCCTTGTGTATATCGAGATGGTTGAATCTGGTGCTGCTAACTACAATGTTTTTTGCTGCCTCGAAATCCATCAACCACAAGCAGTTGTCGGATGTTTCTTCATGGATACTGAATTTGCCGACGAAGGGATCAAAAATATCTTTCCTTCCAATTTTTCCATTAAAATCTCCTAGCAGAATTTTAATATTTTTGGTAGCCAATCAGAGCCGTTGCTTGGTATCATCTACTTACGTTACCCCAGATTTAATGTACTTTTGGTAAAATATTACGATATGCAAACAGAGAATCGAATCGGTTATGCAGTTCTCTTCAAATTAAATTTAGGAGAAGCAGAAAACCGATGGATTAAATATTGAATGTTAATCTATGTTAGGAAAAAACTATTACTAGGTTAAGGTATAGGTAGAATATTAGGTTGTGCAAAATTTTGATCAAATCAGATAATCCGATTCCATGATAATAAAAATTAATTTTTAGCAAAATGTTGACCATTTTGTTTGGTATGTACCGGAAGGAATTGAATGGGCCGATCTTCGAACTAGATTTAAGTTTGAAAGAGTTTGAGGACATACCATTCGAGGAGTAGACCATGGGCCATCTTCTGATTCAAACTAGCTAAGAAACATTATTAGCATTTGCAAGGTTTGAATGATATTTGGATATTCCGTTCACTTAGTGTTGTATTTACAATTGTTCAAAATGTTGTCCTTATAGTAGAGTGGCCCAAAAAAAATGTTATCATTTTGTGGGGGAAGTACCAGAAGGAGTTGAACGATATTCCCCATTTTCGAACTTGATTTAAGTTTGAAAGAAATATTAAGCAAAGTATCGTTTACTCCCTTCGAGAGTGCGCTCCAGACGGACGGACATTTGTTAATCGAATTTATGGGGTCTAAAACCAATATTTCGATGAGGCACATTTTTGCCGTGTGCAAGTGTATATACTCTCATTAGCCATAAAACTGAGGATATAAAAGGACAATATGTTTTTCAGAAATATTTGTCATTCGATTTGATTCGTCATTCGGCATGTAATCGTAAAACTAAACTACAAAAGCCCCAAATCAAGGCAAAGCTTTTTATGTACTATAGAGTTACTAGCAAAAAAAAGTTGATCAGACCACAATTCAAAAATCTGACTTTTGGCAAATTTGCCCGTTTGGGTTCGTAATATGCTCGCAAGGAGTCTTTCATTCCCATAAGGAATTTTCCATCCTCTAGATTATGAACTCGATTTTAGTACACATATTTATGTCATACCCGATATTGATTTGATTTCATATAAAAGACACTTCTGGAATTGTACCCATCAAAACATGTATATTATTCTTTATATGGTCCCGTATAATGGTATCTCTTGATTTTCGACATTTTGAGGATTATGTAATCCCAAATTTATAATAAATAAAATATTATGAAATGTAGTATTATATTTTAAGTTTTTTTTTTCAGTACGGATCCTTTTCTTTTATAAATGCGAATCCCTTTGATAAATAATTAAAAATTAGTTATAACCCGTTTTTGTGGAACATACATGGCGGAGTTTTCCTCGGCACGTCCGATATATAATGTGCGTGAAGATAAAATCGATTTTAACTAGCAAAGACTCAATCCACCAAATTTAGCAAAGACACGTATAACAGATTTCAGTTCAGTATAACAGATGTTAAAATCGTTTTTATAACAATTCAGTGACCAATTGAGCAATAAATATAAATAAAACAGGCAAAATGGCATTGGAAAGCCCACTAGGTGTACTTTCAGAAAATGCATAATTCATAAAAATCCATTTTGGAATTTTTTTTAAATTTTTTTTTTTTTTAAATTGAATAATTTTAAGGGATCAAAATTCAATGACCCACTGTGCGAAAACTAAAAATGTTACCGCTATATGGAACCCGGCATTGGAAAGCCCACTAGGTGTACTTTCAGAAAATGCATATTTTATAAAAATCCATTTTGGATTTTTTTAAAAAAATTCATATTAGTAAAATTTGAAAAGTTATCATCGATGCCCATTGTGCGAAATCTAAAAATGTTACCGCTATATGGAACCCGGCATTTGAAAGCCCACTAGGTGTACTTTCAGAAAATGCATAATTCATAAAAATCCATTTTGGAAATTTTTTTAAATTAATTTTTTAAAAAAAAATGAATAATTTTAAGGGATCATACTTGTATGAGCCAGTGTTCGAAAACTAAAAATGTTACCGCTATATGGAACCCGGCATTGGAAAGCCCACTAGGTGTACTTTCAGAAAATGCATATTTTATAAAAATCCATTTTTGATTTTTTTAAAAAAATTCATATTAGTAAAATTTGAAAAACCCGGAAATCTAAAAATGTTACCGCTATATGGAACCCGGCATTGGAAAGCCCACTAGGTGTACTTTCAGAAAATGCATAATTCATAAAAATCCATTTTGGAAATTTTTTTAAATTAATTTTTTTAAAAAAAATGAATAATTTTAAGGGATCAAAATTCAATGACCCACTGTGCGAAAACTAAAAATGTTACCGCTATATGGAACCCGGCATTGGAAAGCCCACTAGGTGTACTTTCAGAAAATGCATATTTTATAAAAATCCATTTTGGATTTTTTTTAAAAAAAATTCATATTAGTAAAATTTGAAAAGTTATCATCGATGCCCATTGTGCGAAATCTAAAAATGTTACCGCTATATGGAACCCGGCATTTGA
>NW_026879347.1:0-26277 GCF_032173495.1 Musca vetustissima
AGACCTCTAGGCGTGGATTTTTTAAATATTTTTTTCTCAACGACTCTCAGGGCCCGTAGGCGTGGATTTTTTAAATATTTTTTTGAAGAGATCCTTTTCAGACCTCTAGGCGTGGATTTTTAAAGAAGATTTTGTGAAGAATCCTCCTCAGACTTCTAGGCGTGGATTTTTTAAAGAAGATTTTGTGAAGAATTCTCCACAGACCTCTAGGCGTGGATTTTTAAAGAAGATCTAGGCGTGGATTTTTAAAGAAGATTTTGTGAAGAATCCTTAGACCTCTAGGCGTGGATTTTTAAAGAAGATTTTTTGAAGAATCCTCAGACCTCTAGGCGTGGATTTTTAAAGAAGATTTTGTGAAGAATCCTCAGACCTCTAGGCGTGGATTTTTAAAGAAGATTTTGTGAAGAATCCTCAGACCTCTAGGCGTGGATTTTTAAAGAAGATTTTGTGAAGAAACATACCTCTAGGCGTGGATTTTTAAAAAAGATTTTGTGAAGAATCAGCAGACCTCTAGGCGTGGATTTTTGAAGAATATTTTTGAGAACTTTCAACCTCTATAAGATTTTTAAATAATTTTTGGAAGTAACAGGTTAGGCGTGGATTTTTTGGACGTGGTGTGGGATACTAATATACATTGATATTCATAAAACAAACGGAAGTAATTTTTTATCCTTAATTTAAAAAATAATTGTCGTTCAAATTATTTATGGATCAAAATACAGAAGAAGCCCCAACAAAATTTACCATAGGTTAGTTTAGTTCAGTTCGGTTCTGATCAATTCCCGCTCATTAGAATTCTGAAATTGTTTCAACATTTAGCTATTTAATTAATTTCGTTTGTTTGGTTTTGTTTTTTCAACAAAATTATGATAAAGCCCTTTTAATAAATATTGGTCAGGTCGTTATTATTGTCAACAAATTATCAAATCGCCAATACAAGTCAGGTTGTATTCGAAACGTAGAGCGGACGTGCGAAACGTGTTGCTTTTTTGGAATCGACAACATAAACGTGATTTAAAGTCGGACTGGTAGTTTATGCTTATGTTTTAGAGAGAAAACAACAATAAAAATAGTACTACAACATTTATCGTTCGTATAGACTTCCTGACTGACGTCACATAGGTATCTTCGAAGTAATTAGTTGACAATCAGCAAAGCTATTAAATAAGTCGTGTTTGAGATTTCAAATCGAAAGAAAATTTCTTTAAAAATCCACGCCTAGAGGTTCAATGGTGTTCCACAAAATTTTTTTTTTAAAATCCACGCCTAGTCTAAGGTTCAAAATGGTGCTCTACAAAATTTTCTTTAAAAATCCACGCCTAGAGGTCCAATGGTGCTCTACAAAATTTTCTTTAAAAATCCACGCCTAGAGGTCCAATGGTGCTCTACAAAATTTTCTTTAAAAATCCACGCCTTGAGGTCCAATGGTGCTCTACAAAATTTTCTTTAAAAATCCACGCCTAGAGGTCTAATGGTGCTCTACAAAATTTTCTTTAAAAATCCACGCCTAGAGGTCTAATGGTGCTCTACAAAATTTTCTTAAAAAATCCACGCCTAAAGGTCTAATGGTGCTCTACAAATTTTTTTTAAAAATTCACGCCCAAAGGTCTACGATTTCGTCCCAAAATTATCTTTAAAAATCCACGCCTTATAACTTGGCGTCATCTACGTTCCAAATTCTAATCACAAATCCTTGTAGCATTTCCATAACCAGAATCTCCATAAGCTTCTTGGTGTTACAACACACATCGATGTCACATACCACCAAACAAAAAAAAAATTCTAGTGTCATGTCAAGACATTTTTCTATCGCTTCACCAATCCAAGTATGGCCGGGTCATTCTTACTGGCACGCCGAAGAATCCAACAGCCTAGCGGCAGGCCATAAAATAAGGCGTTAAACTGACAAGATTCTTCACAAAATCTTCTTTAAAAATCCACGCCTAGAGGTCTGAGGAGGATTCTTCACAAAATCTTCTTTAAAAATCCACGCCTAGAGGTCTGAGGAGGATTCTTCACAAAATCTTCTTTAAAAATCCACGCCTAGAGGTCTGAGGAGGATTCTTCACAAAATCTTCTTTAAAAATCCACGCCTAGAGAGGTCTGAGGAGGATTCTTCACAAAATCTTCTTTAAAAATCCACGCCTAGAGGTCTGAGGAGGATTCTTCACAAAATCTTCTTTAAAAATCCACGCCTAGAGGTCTGAGGAGGATTCTTCACAAAATCTTCTTTAAAAATCCACGCCTAGAGGTCTGAGGAGGATTCTTCACAAAATCTTCTTTAAAAATCCACGCCTAGAGGTCTGAGGAGGATTCTTCACAAAATCTTCTTTAAAAATCCACGCCTAGAGGTCTGAGGAGGATTCTTCACAAAATCTTCTTTAAAAATCCACGCCT
This sequence comes from Musca vetustissima, assembly GCF_032173495.1. NCBI lineage: Eukaryota > Metazoa > Arthropoda > Insecta > Diptera > Muscidae > Musca > Musca vetustissima. Next base: position 2,398 of record NW_026879347.1, read on the forward strand.
AGAGGTCTGAGGAGGATTCTTCACAAAATCTTCTTTAAAAATCCACGCCTAGAGGTCTGAGGAGGATTCTTCACAAAATCTTCTTTAAAAATCCACGCCTAGAGGTCTGAGGAGGATTCTTCACAAAATCTTCTTTAAAAATCCACGCCTGAGAAGGATTCTTCACAAAATCTTCTTTAAAAATCCACGCCTAGAGGTCTGAGGAGGATTCTTCACAAAATCTTCTTTAAAAATCCACGCCTAGAGGTCTGAGGAGGATTCTTCACAAAATCTTCTTTAAAAATCCACGCCTAGAGGTCTGAGGAGGATTCTTCACAAAATCTTCTTTAAAAATCCACGCCTAGAGGTCTGAGGAGGATTCTTCACAAAATCTTCTTTAAAAATCCACGCCTAGAGGTCTGAGGAGGATTCTTCACAAAATCTTCTTTAAAAATCCACGCCTAGAGGTCTGCTGATGCTTCACAAAATCTTCTTTAAAAATCCAAGCCTAGGGGTCTGCTGATGCTTCACAAAATCTTCTTTAAAAATCCACGCCTAGAGGTCTGCTGATGCTTCACAAAATCTTCTTTAAAAATCCACGCCTAGAGGTCTGCTGATCCTTCACAAAATCTTCTTTAAAAATCCAAGCCTAGAGGTCTGCTGATGCTTCACAAACTCTTCTTTAAAAATCCACGCCTAGAGGTCTGAGGAGGATTCTTCACAAAATCTTCTTTAAAAATCCACGCCTAGAGGTCTTGATGGAGGATTTAAAATTTCTGTAAAAAATCCACGCCTAGAGGTCTAAGGATTCTTCACAAAATCTTCTTTAAAAATCCACGCCTAGAGATCTGCTGATGCTTCACAAAATCTTCTTTAAAAATCCACGCCTAGAGAACTGAGGATTCTTCAGAAAATCTTCTTTAAAAATCCACGCCTAGAGAACTGAGGATTCTTCAGAAAATCTTCTTTAAAAATCCACGCCTAGAGAACTGAGGATTCTTCAGAAAATCTTCTTTAAAAATCCACGCCTAAAGGTCAGAGGATTCTTCAAAAAATCTTCTTTAAAAATCCACGCCTAGAGGTCTGAGGAGGATTCTTCAAAAAATCTTCTTTAAAAGTCCACGCCTAGAGGTCTGAGGAGGATTCTTCAAAAAATCTTCTTTAAAAATCCAACCTTAGAAGTCTGCATAGATTGATCCTTCAGAAAATGTCCTTTAAAAATCCACGCCTAGAGGCCTGACAATTCGCTCAAAATTAATATCTCCATTTGGCTGTATGGGATCCAATTCCATATTCACAAAGTATCTTTACCTTGAATAGATAAAAATAAATCAATGCGATCATACGTGGGCCTTTGCGAAGCACGTTCCTCCTCTTCTTCTGCGGATCAGATGTGATATCATAAATCACATTTCCAGTGACATATAACGACAATGTGTGAAGATTTCACATGTAAATCCCGCATAATTTACTGCGAAATAATCACGTCGCCTAGGTTAATTCTTAAAATTCTTATCCCTCTCCCCTCTGCGCACCACCCCCCAAATATAGAAATATCAACAAAAAAGAATGATTAGAATTTAATTGACTTTCAATGGTGCTACGACGATGACAACAAAAAAGGAAGTTTTCTTCCGATAATGTTCGTCGGTTCGGTTGCGGTTTCAGAATTTTAAATAACCGAATCGCCTGTGTAAATGGTGCGACATTGGCGCTTTTTGTAATGTTCGTTCGCTGACTCTTTACACATTGGCATTACAAACGAGGCACCATGCTGGTGGTACTCCAAGCGCTAATACAAATTTAAACAAATGTAATGGACCCCTCCTCCACCACCATTCCGACAACATGTCGTATTATTTTGGTTTTTGTTGTTGTTAGACCAAATTCTAATTCAGTCAAGACAATTTGCCACATCTGACCTTCTGCCCAATTTGTTGTTGTTACTGCTGTGTTTTGGTCGTTCTTTTTTTGCCCGTTCGTATACCTCCAAAACTCTTTAAATGGTCAATGACCCATGTAAACCATGGCGATAAATGTCTGAACGTTTTGTTACAACAAAACTTTGTTGTTTTCCAACGTTGGGGACAGAATGTTTGATTAGTAGTGGATTTGGTTCGATGTGAAGTGACTGTCGGTTGGCTACACACACTTTTTGTTGTTGGTAGGGGTTAGTATCAAATATTAGGAACAGTGGGTCCATTTATAGGCGTGGATTTTTAAATAATATTTTCCGAAGGATCAACAGACTATTTTCAGATGGATTATCACACCTCAGATGTAAATTTTTAAAGAATATTTTTCAGAGAATTTTAAAGAAGATTTTTCAGAGAATTATCACACCTCTAGGCGTGGATTTTTAAAGAATATTTTGTGGAGAACCAACAGACCTCTAGACGTGGATTTTTAAAGATGTTGTGAAAAATGCTCGGGCCTCTAGGCGTAGTTTTTTAAAGAAGTTTTTGTAAAGAACCCTCCGACATCTAGGCGTAGATTTTTAAAGAAGATTTTGTGAAGAACCCTCCGATTTCTAGGCGAGGATTTTTAAAGAAGATTTTGTGAAGAACCCTCCGGCGTGGATTTTAAAGAAGATTTGGTGAAGAATCCTCCGACCTCTAGGCGTGGATTTTCAACGAAGATTTTGTGAAGAATCCTCAGACCAATAGGCGTGGATTTTTAAACAATATTTTGTGGAGAACGAACAAACCTCTAGGCGTGGATTTTTAAACAATATTTTGTGGAGAACGAACAAACCTCTAGGCGTGGATTTTTAAAGAATTTTTTGTGAAGAACCCTTTGAACTCTAGGCGTGGATTTTTAAAGAATTTTTTGTAAGGAACCCTTTGAACTCTAGGCGTGGATTTTTAAAGAATTTTTTGTGAAGAACCCTTTGAACTCTAGGCGTGGATTTTTAAAGAATTTTTTGTGAAGAACCCTTTGAACTCTAGGCGTGGATTTTTAAAGAATTTTTTGTGAAGAACCCTTTGAACTCTAGGCGTGGATTTTTAAAGAATTTTTTGTGAAGAACCCTTTGAACTCTAGGCGTGGATTTTTAAAGAATTTTTTGTAAGGAACCCTTTGAACTCTAGGCGTGGATTTTTAAAGAATTTTTTGTGAAGAACCCTTTGAACTCTAGGCGTGGATTTTTAAAGAATTTTTTGTGAAGAACCCTTTGAAGTCTAGTCATGTGAAGACCTCTAGGCGTGGATTTTTAAAGAATTTTTTGTGAAGAACCCTTTGAAGTCTAGTCATGTGAAGACCTCTAGGCGTGGATTTTTAAAGAATTTTTTGTGAAGAACCCTTTGAAGTCTAGTCATGTGAAGACCTCTAGGCGTGGATTTTTAAAGAATTTTTTGTGAAGAACCCTTTGAAGTCTAGTCATGTGAAGACCTCTAGGCGTGGATTTTTAAAGAAGATTTTGTGAAGGCCTCTAGGCGTGGATTTTTAAAGAAGGTTTTGTGAAGACCTTTAGGCGTGGATTTTTAAAGAAGATTTTGTGAAGACCTCTAGGCGTGGATTTTTAAAGAAAATTTCTTAAGACCTCTAGGCTTGGATTTTTAAAGAAAATTTCTTAAGACCTCTAGGCTTGGATTTTTAAAGAAAATTTCTTAAGACCAATAGGCGTGGATTTTTAAAGAAGGTTTTGTGAAGACCTCTAGGCGTGGATTTTCAAAGAAGATTTTGTGAAGACCTCTAGGCGTGGATTTTTAAAGAAGATTTTTTGAAGACCTCTAGGCGTGGATTTTTAAAGAAGATTTTGTGAAGACCTCTAGGCGTGGATTTTGAAGGAAGACTTTGTGAAGACCTCTAGGCGTGGATTTTTAAAGAAGATTTTGTGAAGAATCTTCAGACCTCTAGGCGTGGATTTTTAAAGAAGATGCTGTGAAGAATCCTCAGACCTCTAGGCGTGGATTTTTAAAGAGGATGCTGTGAAGAATCCTTGGAACTCTAGGCGTGGATTTTTAAAGAGGATGCTGTGAAGAATCCTTGGAACTCTAGGCATGGATTTTTACAGAATTGTTTTTGAGGAACTCTTGGAACTCTGGGCGTGGATTTTTAAAGAAGATTTTGTGGGTTTTTAATTATACTTTTCCGCACCAGACTACAGTGCTAGTATTGTAAATAGTTTTCAAATTCTTGATGACTTTGACAACAAGAAATGTGTATCGTAAGTTATCATGGTATGAAACCAAACTACGATACTTGGTCTAAACCATAATCGACATACAAAACCAACAACATGAAATAACAAATTCGTCATTGTTCGCTGGTTTATGAAATCGTGCCGTGCATTCTAAGTACCTTCGGACTGAAGTACATAAAGACCGAGCTCTGAATAATTATCTTTGAATGTTATTATAATTAAATGCTAAAATTTTCCACAGCTATGTAAAATAAAAAAGAAACACAAAAATATTGAAAATAAAAATAACATGGACCCAATATATAAGAGAAATTGTGCTTAAATTCTCATTTCTTAGTCGATCAGAGATCATTAAACAAATACATATATATTTTTTACCATTTTTAACATATAGTTACCCTGGCAATTTATAGTACTCCAAATAACATCCGCCTTATCGCAAAAATCACCAAAGTGAATAGCATTGATAACCAAGTCCACTTGTCCACTTCAATTGGAATAGTCCAGAACAGACCATGGCTAAAAGAAATTACATAGTGGTTAGAAAAAAATCAGATTCTTATCAGACGATTTTTTTGTGGCCAGCCAGACAATTAATTACATCAAGACTCGAACAAGGAAAGGTTACATTCTTTTGCGCATTGCCTGTATAAGCCTTCAGACAGACAAACTGTCTGAAATGACAGCCAACAGACCCGTTGTAGACTGATAACCACCAAGTGTCAACAAATATGACATCGTTTATTGAGATTTGTAAATATTGATTTTGAAAATCAATATTGCAACACATTTTAATTACACCTGCTAGACATGTAGTGGATACGGCAATTGTCAATAGAAGGATCTGGATATAGTAATCAGGTACATACATACATATTTCAATATATATTTATATTGATGTAGAAGTTTCTAAATTGTAATATTTCATAAAACGAAACTAGTTTATTTGAAGTGTTGACCTAGTTTCAAATCGAAATTTTAAGTGGACTTCAGTTGGCACGTTTTTGTGGTGTAGGGTGCTAGAAGTTTCCTTATAGATACATGTATATGGTAAAAATTTATTTTTTGAAGGAAATGAGATGTTCATTTTTATGATATTTTTTGAAGGAAGAAAGGCGTGGGTTTTTAAAGAAATATTTTTTGAAGGAAGGCAGAAGGAAAGTCGTGAATTTTTAAAGAAATATTTTTTGAAGAAGAAAGGAAGGAAGGCGTGGATTTTTAAAGAAATATTTTTTGAAGAAGAAAGGAAGGAAGGCGTGGATTTTTAAAGAAATATTTTTTGAAGAAGAAAGGAAGGAAGGCGTGGATTTTTAAAGAAATATTTTTTGAAGAAGAAAGGAAGGAAGGCGTGGATTTTTAAAGAAATATTTTTTGAAGAAGAAAGGAAGGAAGGCGTGGATTTTTAAAGAAATATTTTTTGAAGAAGAAAGGAAGGAAGGCGTGGATTTTTAAAGAAATATTTTTTGAAGAAGAAAGGAAGGAAGGCGTGGATTTTTAAAGAAATATTTTTTGAAGAAGAAAGGAAGGAAGGCGTGGATTTTTAAAGAAATATTTTTTGAAGAAGAAAGGAAGGAAGGCGTGGATTTTTAAAGAAATATTTTTTGAAGAAGAAAGGAAGGAAGGCGTGGATTTTTAAAGAAATATTTTTTGAAGAAGAAAGGAAGGAAGGCGTGGATTTTTAAAGAAATATTTTTTGAAGAAGAAAGGAAGGAAGGCGTGGATTTTTAAAGAAATATTTTTTGAAGAAGAAAGGAAGGAAGGCGTGGATTTTTAAAGAAATATTTTTTGAAGAAGAAAGGAAGGAAGGCGTGGATTTTTAAAGAAATATTTTTTGAAGAAGAAAGGAAGGAAGGCGTGGATTTTTAAAGAAATATTTTTTGAAGAAGAAAGGAAGGAAGGCGTGGATTTTTAAAGAAATATTTTTTGAAGAAGAAAGGAAGGAAGGCGTGGATTTTTAAAGAAATATTTTTTGAAGAAGAAAGGAAGGAAGGCGTGGATTTTTAAAGAAATATTTTTTGAAGAAGAAAGGAAGGAAGAATAACGGCGTGTATTTTAAAAAAATAAATTTCAAAAGATTGGATTTAAAAACATATATATATATATATATTTCAATCAAGGAAGGAAATAATATACTAATTTTTAAAGATTAATATTCTCAATATTTTATTATTATGACAGAATTTATATATATATATATATATATATATATAGTACACCATATATTAGTATCAGTATCTTAAATATTTACTTAATTATTATTATGTTGATATTGTTCCTAATATTTAAAAAAAAACATAAATGAAATTAGGCCACTACTTCAAATAAACTGGTTACAAAAAAATTCATGCGGTTCTCGAGTTCCACTTCGTAGGAAATTTTAAGTGAAGTATTATAATTGCTGTTAATTGACTGTTAGCTCCATTGTTTTTTTTATCTAATATGGGGTAGACAATTTGTCTGAAGGTTTGTTTTGATAATAAAAAAATATATGATAAGACAGTATAATAAATTTTTCTAAAACTTTTAGAAGGTAACCTCGGGGAATTTATAATTGACCATGAGTGGTGTTCAATTTTGCGGATGTTTTGCAAATAAAATTTCGCAGAAAATGCGTTTTCAAGAATTACAGAATTATTGGTAAAAGTCGACAGACAATATTATTACAATAATATAAAACAATATTTTTAAAAATCCACGCATATCATATTTGATTAATTGAAGAAAAAGAATGGCTCGGTCCACTTTACAACAGATTATTCGCAATGATTTGCATTTGTTCCCGTACAAAATTCAATTGAGGCAAAGAATGTTGCCTGCGGACAAGCCTCGTCGATTGGAATGGGCCCAAAGAGTCATCGAAATGGCCGAAGATGACGAGCAATTTTGGAACAAAATTATCATGTCCGATGAAGTAAATAAGCAAAATTGCCGTTTTTACGCCACTGAAAATCCTCACGAGATTTAAGAAGTGCCTCTTCATGACGAAAAAGTCACAGTTTGGTGCGGCGTTAGTGCGAAAACGGTCATTGGACCGTTTTTCTTCCAAAATGAAAATGACCATGCTGTTACCATCAATCAGGAGCGTTATCGCGACATTATGACCAATTTTGTGATGCGTATGAGGCAGTTCTGGTTTCAACAAGACGGCGCTCCACCGCACACAAGTCGCATAACAATCGATTTTCTGAAGAATTTGTTTCCGGGCCGTTTGATGTCGAAAAGTTGTTCGCCCGATTTGACGCCGCCTGACATCTTCTTGTGGGAATATTTGATGTCAAAGGTTTACGTTAACAAGCCAAGGACCATAGAAGAGCTCAAGGACAACCTTCGTGAAGAAATAGCCGCTATTCCGGCCAAAAAGGGCACAATACGTCATCAACTCCAGAGGCGGCCCTTTGAGAGATATCATATTCAAAAAATAGGTCCAAAATTCTTAAATTTTAAATGAGGGTCACTGATGGAGCGTAGAATAGATAAAGATAGATAGATATTCGAACTGTAAGTATGCGAAAAGTACTAAAATGTATCATGTAAACGGATAGAGCTAACAACTTGAAATTTGGAATGCGAATTAGGGTTGAGATGTAGGGTGATGGTTTTGAAAGCGTGTACTCATGTGTACGAAAAGTACTACATGGTACTATATTTGGTACACATTTAATTCGAAGGTACAAATCGAGTTGGAATCCTGAAATTTGAAATTATCATTACCATCGGATTGGGATATGTACTTAGTTTTGGAAATTTGTTACGAAAAGTACTAAATCGTAATACAATTGGTACAATTTAGATTTGGGTGAACCGATAGATTGGGAACAATGAAAATTGGAGGCATGATCATTCGGATTAGGGTCAGGATTCAGTTTAAGAAATTAATACTTATGGATACTAAATGGTACTAAATTTGGTACAATTAGAATTTTAGGTGAACCAATAGAGCTAAAATCATGAAATTTGGAGTCAGGATCACTGTTGAGGTGTAAGATTGAGATATTTAGGTGAACCGATAGAATCCTGAAATTTGGAATTAAGATGTTGGAAGTGTTAGAAGTTCGTACCCATGATTGTTAAAGTAGGTAGTTGTGGAAATTTATATTAATGTGCACTAACTGATACTCAATTTGGATTTGGGTGAAGCTATATTTGATTTTTTTGAGATATAGAGGTAGATTTGAAAAATGTACTATAGGGAACATATGTACTAAATGGTTCTAAAATTTTAATAATGGTCGGTATAAGGTTTTAAATACATCCCACATTCGCTAACGAAGTAGCGGGTATATGCTAGTATCTAAATAAAAACGAGTCCTTATTTTTTACTCACCATCGCAAACTACACACAATCATTTCCTCAATTTATCAATTATTGACACTATCGATGCAAATTGTTCTTCATTTTCATTAAAAGCGTTGATATCGCATTTCAGAACATTTACCATTGTTCCATTTTTATGTTGTGATTTCGCTTACGTGCAGGTTTGACATACCTGCACAGAAATAATTGCAAGTGTTGCTCTGCAGGTATTAAGGTTCATTGGCCCCGGATTAAGTGTCATTGACCCAGGATTAAGGCTTAATCCGGATTTAAAGGCTTAGTCCGGATTAAGGGTCATTGACCCCGGATTAAGGTTCATTGACCCCCCGGATTAGGGCTTAATCCGGATTAAGGTCATTGAACCCGGATTAAGGCTTAATTCGCATTAAGGTCATTGACCCCGGATTAAGGCTTAATCCGGATTGAGGTCATTGACCCCGCATTAAGGCTTAATCCGGATTAAGGGTCATTGACCCCGGATTAAGGACAATCCGGATTGAGGGTCATTGACCCCGGATTAAGGCTTAATCCGGATTAAGGGTCATTGACCCCGGATTAAGGACAATCCGGATTGAGGGTCATTGACCCCGGATTAAGGCTTAATCCGGATTAAGGGTCATTGGACCCGGATTAAGGTCAATCCGGATTAAAGGTCATTGACCCCGGATTAAGTATAATCCGGATTAAAGGCTTAAGCCGGATTAAGGGTCATTGACCTCGGATTGAGGGTCATTGACCCCGGATTAAGGACAATCCGGATTAAAGGTCATTGATGCCGGATTAAGGGTCATTGACCTCGGATTGAGGGTCATTGACCCCGGATTAAGGGTCATTGAACCCGGATTAAGGTCAATCCGGATTAAAGGTCATTGACCCCGGATTAAGTATAATCCGGATTAAAGGCTTAATCAGAATTAAGGGTCATTGACACCGGATTAAGGCTTAATCCGCATTAAGGTCATTGACCCCGGATTAAGGCTTAATCCGGATTGAGGTCATTGACCCCGCATTAAGGCTTAATCCGGATTAAGGGTCATTGACCCCGGATTAAGGACAATCCGGATTGAGGGTCATTGACCCCGGATTAAGGTCAATCCGGATTAAAGGTCATTGACCCCGGATTAAGTATAATCCGGATTAAAGGCTTAAGCCGGATTAAGGGTCATTGACCCCGGATTAAGGGTCATTGACCCCGGATTAAGGCTTAATCCGGATTAAGGGTCATTGACCCCGGATTAAGGCTTAATCCGGATTAAGGGTCATTGACCCCGGATTAAGGCTTAATCCGGATTAAGGGTCATTGACCCCGGATTAAGGCTTAATCCGGATTAAGGGTCATTGACCCCGGATTAAGGACAATCCGGATTAAAGGTCATTGATGCCGGATTAAGGGACATTGACCTCGGATTGAGGGTCATTGACCCCGGATTAAGGGTCATTGACCCCGGATTAAGCTTAATCCGGATTAAGGGTCATTGACCCCGGATTAAGGTCATTAACCCCGGATTAAGGCTTAATCCGGATTAAGGTCATTAACCCCGGATTATGGCTTACCCGGATTAAGGTTTAATCCGGATTAAGGGTCATTGACCCAAGATTAAGGCTTAATCCGGATTAAGCGTCATTGACCCCGAATTACGATTTATGTTGTGATTTCACTTACGTGCAGGTTGAGGCAGGTAAGAGATTTAAGATATCTGCACATTTGACTTGCCTGCACATAAAAATTGCAAGTGTTGCTTGTTCAGGTATTAAGGTTCATTGGCCCTGGATTAAGGGTCACTGACCCCGGATTAAGGGTCACTGACCCCGGATTAAGTCTTAATCCGGATTAAAGGTCATTGACCCCGCATTAATGGTCATTGTAATCCGGATTATTAATCCGGATTATGGGCCATTGACCCCGGATTAAGGCTTAATCCGGATTAATGGTCATCGATTTATGTTGTGGTTTCACTTACGTGCAAGTTGAGGCAGGTAAGAGAATTAAGATATCTGCACATGTGACTTACCTGCACATAAATAATTGCAAGTGTTGCTTGTTCAGATATTAAGGTTCATTGGCCCCGGATAAGGGTCACTGACCCCGGATTAAGTCTTAATCCGGATTAAAAGTCATTTTGCGATGTTGTGTAAAAAATAACGACTCATTTATATTTTGAAATTCTCTATGCAGCAAAAATTAATTAAGTAAGATGATGGGAAAAGTACTAATATTCTGAGCTGATATCTTAAATGTACAGGTATGAATAGTGCCCTTAAACGAAATATTTGCGACGGAATCTGAGAAAAAAGTACCAAAGGGTTTTATTTTGTGCAGGTAAATGCAATGCAGCTAAAATAAAGGGCTATACAATATCGATTTAACTATTAGAAAACATGAATGAAGAAAATACGTACTTATTGTACGGTACGAACCATACTAGACGGTTTAGATTTGAGTGAACGGATAGAGATGGATAACCTAAATTTGGAACTAAAATTACATATTAGTGTACACGATTGAGGTAGTGTTGGAAATTCGAATTTATAACAATTTAGAATTTAGAACGGATAGGGCTGTGATCCTGAAATGTGGACTTACTTATGTTGGTGAACGGATAGAGCTGGAAGCCTTAAATGTGGACTTAAGATTTTTATTGGAGTGCATGTATGATGAGGTAGTTTTGGAAATTCGTACTTATTGGTACGAAATGTACTAAATTTGGTAGAATTTTAATTTTGGTGAACGTTTATAATGGGAATCCTTAAAGCTGCAACTAAGATTACTGTCGTAGTGTAGGATTGAGATAGTTTTGGAATATGGGTACGAAAAATACAGAATTCTACCAAATGTGGTGCTATTTGGATTTTAATGAACAAATAGAGGCGAAACTCTTAAATATGGACTTACACTTACTATTTGAAAGCAGAATTGAAAAAAATATTCTTTAAAAAATCAGAAAAATCGAGGTGTAGGGTATAGCCATTACCCATATAGTTATTGACACGTTTGAGTTAATATGGATATTTACAAACGTTTGCAATAAAAAAAAAAACTAAACAGAAAAAATCGATTACATTGCCGATAAGCATTATAGTAAAAAGATGTAGAAGTTTCCGGTGGTCAAGAGGCCTATCACGATACTATCATACTGAGGAGCACACAGAAACTACTCACAAAGGAACGAACTATCTGATAACAGGTGGATTTTCTTCTTCTCCATTACTATCTAATAAATTGCATAGTTAAGTCCATTTATCAGACAAGACCTGGTATAAAAAGCATTCGGATACCAGGCAAAATTTTATTGCAAAAAATTAACTATACGAAGTGAATACTGAACGGAATAATAGACAGTGAAATTTAAACGGAAATTACCGGGAGGATAATTATTAAAAAAACTATATTTAACAAACAAGGAGTGAAGGATAACCACCCATAAGGATCTACTTTTGAATTTTTCTTCTGCAATCGTAAATCCTAACAAAAAAAAAAAAAACTCCACCATGATTTTGGAAAACTCCAATAATCTGCCATCCTATTTGAATGAGGATTTCTTCAAGGCCGCCTTGGAGGTAGGCCTACGCGACAATTGTGTGGATATAAAGAAAATTGAATTCGGCGAACCGAGTGGAGGCGGAGAGAACTACTGTAGCAAAATATATCGTGCCAAAGCGTTGTATCGTTGCAGTAAACGCCAATTGGACGAGGAGTTGGCATTGATTGTGAAAAGTATTGCCATAACACCGGCTACACAATTCCTTGAGGATTTGGAGGTCTATTTAAGGGAGAAAATATTTTATTCCGAAGTTTTGGATAAATTGGAAATGCTAATTGGTCAAGGGACGAAGTTTGGAGCAAAGTAAGTAAATTTAAAAACGGATTTTTTTTAAAATACTTTTTATGGCAATTATTATAGCAAAGATTAAACTCGTGGATTTTTTAAAAATATTTTTATGGCAATTATTATAGCAACCAATTTTTGTACATGTTTTTATAGCAAAATTAAAGGCGTGGATTTTTTAAAACATATTTTTTATGGCAAATGTTATAGCAAAATTTTAAGGCGTGGATTTTCTAAAACACGTTTTTTATGGCAAATGTTACAGCAAAAATTTAACACGTGGATTTTTTTAATATGTTTATGCTAATAATATAGCAGAGGCGTGGATTTTTTAAACATATTTATATGGCAAATGTTATAGCAAAAATTAAAGGCGTGGATTTTTTTTAAACATATTTTTATGGCAAATGTTATAGCAAAAATTAAAGGCGTAGATTATAGCAAAAATGAAAGGCGTGGATTAAAAAAAAATACAGCTAATATTATAGCAAAAATTAAAGGCGTGGATTTAAAAAATGTATAGCTAATATTATAGCAGAAATGAAAGGCGTGGCTTTTTTAAAAATATTTTTATAGCAAAAATTGAAGACATGAATTTTTTGAAATATTTTTATAGCAAAAATTAAAGACATGATTTTTTTGAAATATTTTTATAGCAAACATTAAAAGCGTGGAGCTTTCTAAAATATTTTTATTTTTTTTTTATAGCAAATATAAAAGGAACAATTATAGCAAAAATTAAAGACATGAATTTTTTGAAATATTTTTATAGGAACAATTATGGGTTTTAAATATTTTTATATAACAAATATTTATGGAATGGATTTTTTTAAATAATTTTATAGCAAATATTAAGGTCGTGATTTTTTGGAAATATTTAATTTATTTTTTGCCTTCCTTTGCAGATGTTTCTACACAACCGGCGAACCAATGCAAACCATTGTTTTTGATGATCTCACCCAGTATGGCTACAAATTGGCGAATCGGCAAAAGGGACTCAATGAAGAGCACTGCGTGATTATTTTACAAAAATTGGCCAAGTTCCATGCCTCCTCAATGGTGTTGTTGGAAAAGGTAATATTTGTTCAATCACTACCTCTGACTAGAACTTATGTCACTCAATTTTATGCCCAACAGAATCCCTCTTTGACGGAACACTTTAAAGGTGGCATGTTAGATGAAACCTATATTAGGACTAGTGAACGTTTCACAGACTTCATGAGTCTACATGTTAGGACCTTGGCCGATATGGTAGCCACCTGGAAGGGCTATGAGGAAATCAGTGAAAAATTGCATGCCTATTGTGATAATATTACTGAGAATTTGGTCAAAACAGGACGTCCACGACCAGGTGAAATTACTGTGCTAAATCATGGCGATTTATGGGTTAATAATTTTATGTATAAGTATAAGGCGGATAACTGCAAGGCACCAGAGGATGCTGTATTTGTAAGGAATATTAGTTTTTATGAAATTTGAAAAATATTTAAAATATTTTTTAATTGCTTTCTTCAGGTCGACTTTCAAAACAGCTTCTTTGGCAGTCCGGGCTGTGATATCAATTTCTTTCTGAATAGCAGTGCCCAACTGAATGTTCTGAAATATCGTCGAAATTTTCTCATCGAAACTTATTATGAGACGTTCCATGAGGCATTGCGGGGAATGAATTATGAAGGAATTCCTTCGTTGCAGGACATACGAGAGGAAATAACATCACGTGAACAATATGGTTTCTTTTCGTTGTACTCGTTCCTGCCCATGGTCGCTATGCGTAAAGAAGATTCGGCTGACATCAGTTTGGAGGCTCTGGCTGATAAAGAGTTTGCCCGCAAAAAGGTTAAACTGATGTTTATCTCAAATCCTCGTACAATTGAGACTATCAAATATGCTCTAAAGCGTTTCGATAAATTGGGAATATTTGATGCGGAGCCATGAAGAGGTACAAATTTGGCGATAAGGATAAAATTTATAATGTACTAGGAGTAGTTTACCGGATTTCTAGATTTCTATCCATGGTAATGGATCGTCATTTAATTATAACTGTAATTTAGTTTATTTTACTTTGTCTTCTTCAGATTCTGAAGTGGCCATTAAACCTAACCTCATTTTATATTAATTATATTACATTATTATAACAACCTATACCTAATATGTTTTAAGTTTATAACTCAATCAATCCTCTTTCCCTTTTGCAATATAATAAATTGTAGTGTAATAAAATGTCAAATGTTAAGGTCAATGGCGTGTTTTTGCTAATGTCATTATTGTCGGACATCCGCCAAATGGGTATTATAACGTAATTATCTATCGGAGTCAATCCATACCTCCGTCCTCACAAAAACCTGAGGTTATTTACGATGGCGCTGTTGATATTAGCACATAAGTGTCATCATGGAAGGCAGCCGCTGCTGCTTCTGATGGCAGCAGAGCGACTAATTGAGTGATAGATGATATTAACAAACTCACACTATGCTGTAATAACACACACAAACACAGTTATGTATATATAGGTGTAGATTTTTGTACCCTACCCAACTATTTTGTCAGGGTATTATAGCTTTGTGCAGCCCCAAGAGTTTGTAACGCCGCGAAATATTGGTCCTAGCATACCGATCGCCATATCTCAACTAGCTGAGTCGATCTAGAAATGTATGTCCGTCCGTCTGTCCATTATAATTTGTAAACACGATACAGGCCACAGTTATCGACCAATCTTCACGAAATTTTGCAAGTAAGATGAGTTCGGCCCAATGAAGACCCCTATTGTTTTTTGTAAAGATCGGTTAATATTTAGGGGATAAAATGGACCAAATACTAATTTTTGTCGGTTTTCTGGTTGGTGCAGAAGCCGCAATTATGGCCCAAACATCTCGAACTTTTACATGGAGAAGGGAAGGATATGACGAAGGGGATCGTATGTACTCGGATGTGGGAGTTACACGTAAATATTTACAGGTGCTTACGTATTCATATATTGTTTAGTAACCCATTACCACTCTAGAGGGCGGAAATATAGCGCTGAACGTTTTGAAATTGTCCATGAGAATCCAGGTATGGTCAAGGACAACGCCTATAATTTTCGGTGATGATCATATAATAATATTGGGATGATGTGGACCGAAAACTTAATTTTTTGTGTTTTTTCGAGTCGACCTACAGGCCACAATTGAAAGCCGAACATCACAACACAACCCACGGTGAAGGGAATCTGGACAAGTAATTAGAAGGGCTTTACGGAATATTAGTAATATTTGTTGACCTCTAGTCGGTCAAGAGGGTGTAAATATCGCGAAATATTGCCCCAGCTCAGAACTACACCGCAGAAAGTTAGATTTTCGCGTAAGTGGTGTAGGGTATCATATGGTCGGCCCCGTCCGACTATACTGCTCCCCTCACTGGTTTAAAAATATTTTTGGAGTCCAATCATGGGTGTGGATTTTTATACCCTTCACCACATTATGTCTTTGTGCATATGTTTGTAACAGGCAAAAGGAAACGAGATAGACACATGGTTCCTTTTGAGAATATGCATAGGATCACTTTTTAAGTCGATTTATGCATGTCCGTCCGTCTTTCCGTCTGCGGGTCCATGTTAAATTGTAAACAAAGTACAAGTCGCATTTTTGATTCGAATTGGGTGAAACTTGGCACAGCTTATTTATTTGGCCCAAGGACGAATCCTATTGAAATTGGGAAAAATCGGTTCAGATTTAGATATAGCTCCCATATATATTTTTGGCCGATTTTAGGTAAATGGTGCACCAAAGTACTTATATATATTTCGATTTCCACGAAATTTGGTGTAACGTACTAAATTAAGTGTAGAACGATGTGTGTTAAGTTTCGTGAAAATCGGTTCAGATTTAGATATAGCTTCCATATACATTTTTGGCCGATTTTAGGTAAATGGTGCACCAAAGTACCTATATATGCTTCTATTTGCACGAAATTTAGTGCAGCGTACTGAATTAAGTCTAGAACGGTGTGTGTTAAGTTTCGTGAAAATCGTTTCAGATTTAGATATAGCTCCCATATATATTTTCAGCCGATTTAAGGTAAATGGGGCACCAAAGCCCCTCTATATCCTTCGATTTGTACGAAATTTGGCACATCGTTCTGAATTAAGTGTAGAACGATGTGTGTTAAGTTTCCTGAAAATCGGTTCAGATATAAATATAGCTCCTATATATATTCTCGTCCGATTTAAGGTAAATTGGGCACCAAAGCACCTATATCACCTTCGATTTGCACGAAATTTGGTATAGCGTACTAAATTAAGTGTAGAAAGATGTGTGTTAAGTTTCGCGAAAATCGTTTCAGATTTAAATATAGTTCCCATATATATTTTCGTCCGATTTTAGGTAAATAACGAACCAAAGTCCCTATATATCCTTCGATTTCCACGAAATTTAGTGCAGCGTACTGACTTGAGTCTAGAAAGATGTGTGTTAAGTTTCGTGAAAAGCAGTTCAGATTTAGATATAGCTCCCATATATATTTTCGTCCGATTTTATATAAATAGTGCACCAAAGTCCCTAAATATCCTTCGATTTCACGAAATTTAAAACAGCGTACTGAATCAATTCTAGAACGATGTTTGCTAAGTTTCGTGAAAATCGTTTCAGATTTATATATAGCTCCCATATATATTTTCTTCGATGTGCATGAAATTTGGCATGGCGTAATGAGCTGAGTCTAGAATGATGTGTGGTAAGTTTTGGAAAATCGGTTCAGTTTTCGATATAGCTCCCACATATACATATCATATATGTATCCCACATATATGTATCAATTTTTTGTCCCATGGTACGCAGACCACTCGAAATCTGCCCTAATAAAATTAAATTTATCATAGGTTGCAGAAAGGCATGATTATGTTTCTTCGAGGGAACATTGACGTGCAATTGTAAGGATACATATGTAGAATATACCCAAAGTGGTGAAGGGTATCATATAGTCGGCCCAGTCCGACTTTACTACTTTCCTTACTGGTTTAAAAATATATTTTTCGAGTCCCATCATAGGCCTTTTTTATGATACTGAACTTTCTCAAGTCACTGACTTATTTTCAATCAAAAAAGAGAGGTGTCTACTGACCGATAAGGTGCTACCAGACATATTCATGTGTATAATGTAATTGATTTCATAACACCTTGTATCAAAAATATTTTCCGGGTTATTTACCTTGATAGCTTAATGGAAAACATCTGGGTTGGGTAATGCTATTGGGCAAAATTTTATAAAATATTGGCAAGTACATTAACAAAAAAACATTTAATTTTTCCCAATGATGATAGTCAATGAACTGCCATAACCTGCCACAATATTTTATATTCCGCAATTTTAATTGCATTTATTGAGACACCAACAAAACATCCAGGGCAGTTTGAACTGATAAATGAAGGGAATTCCAGTCAGGGCCTTTTGTTCATCGATCGAATTAAATTAAATGAACTTCAACTAGATTGTTGATCCAGGTTAATTGTTGTTGCATTATTTATTCTTTTTATTGTTTTATTTGCTTTACGCCAAAAATAAAGCCGATGAAAGGTCCCACACAACCTGTGAATGAACTACAGGTGCTGGAAACAATAACCAATACCACCACTACTCTCCTGTGACGAAAAATGTCGATGACGTATGTCAATACGGCCAAGAGTTGGTGGTGTTATCAACAGTCGAACATATCGTATACATAAGTATCAGCGAGGATGGAATACATTGACAAAGGGCATTACCTCCCACACTCGCACACATTATACGACCAACAATTGAGCACAGTGTAATTCGAATATATCATAGAAAGCTGTTAACAAACAATATGTAGAATGTTGTTAAACTTGATTGGATCCTTTAACATGTGGTGGACATTCAAAGTACCTAAAATAAATGTGAAATTTTTTTATGGGGCCTACATCGTGGCGAATTGTTGCTGGGAGGAAATTGGGGTGCGGAGAAATTCCTAGATCAATATTACTAATGTTTAATAAGAAAAAATTGAAACCTAATGAGAATTACAAAAAAAGTAATTACCGCTCATTTGAAGTCTTTATGAAACCCCTTAAAAATATCGAAAATTGGGGATACTGTGCGGGATATTAAAAATTTGCACCGATATTGAATAGATTTTTGAAAGGAAGATTTGATTTAATACCCAATGATAACCCAAAATTTCACAATAAAATTAATTTGGTTAAAAACTTGCCCTAAAACCCCCCAGTTCATAGTTCTTCACTTCCAGTTTGTCCACTACTAACGTGAATTCGGACAGTCACTCTTGTAAGGACAGACTGTTCCACGCGTCCTTCGGCGTCTTGCAGTTCTTTATGTGTGAAAGCTAAACCGATGTGATCTTTTTTTCCTCCACTCAGCATTTTTCTCTTCACTCATTTCCTCGGCGATCACCTCCCTTAGATCTTGGTGAATAAGGACGGACTTCATTTGAAGATTCCACGACTCATAGTTGTCCTCTGACAATTTTTCTATTTATCGACAGACGATGAGTATTAAATCGACACATTGTTTTTCAAATAATGTCCTTTTGCTGTCCACGCACTTTCACTTGAATACTTATTTTCCGCTTTCTAGGGCATTCGCTAATTTCGTAGTTCTGGTCCTATAACTTGTTGAAATTTGGGTTAGGTTGATTATGCTCTGAAAAACTAATGTTCCAAATTACTGGCACTCAGTTTGGAAAACTGGATTGGGAACTTCAACACACCGAAAATAAAGCGGCAAATTTGTATGTGGGCTATTTTAAAATATGAACCTATTTAAAATAATGTCTAGAAAGGAGTTTTTTATTCGCCAGGAATCTGATATGTCATATTATAGTCACTTCGATGAGAAAATTTAAAAAAACAGAAAATGGAGCGGGACTTTTGTGGGGAGCTATATCAAAACATGGATCTTTATGCAACAAACATCCCAAATTTCGGGCACATCTGTGGGGCATTAGTATTAAAAAAAATACCTCTTCATGTAGGTCATCTCAAACATTATTTCTTGCCGACTTTCAAGAACGTAGGCAAAGATGCGAAAATGTTTTCCACCAACCAAAAAATCCGGAAAATGGTGCGAGAATTTTACACGGTGGACTATGACAAAACGGGTGGCGTAGGGGATGATAGATACCAAGCAACGGCTCTGATTGGCTTTAACATGGCGAAGTCCAGGCTTATCTTGGTCCCTCTTTCATCTCAATTGTGGACACTGACCTCCCCGCGGTGCCACCTGGGGAGCTATTCTCATCACCCGATGAAATAGTGAGCTAATATGTGGCGCGAGTTCACCCATAAGAACTATAAAAAAATGGGTTGTCGGGTTAGTTGCCCACTCTCGGAAAACCCAACCTACTATGAAAAAGCAAAGAAAAAGAAAACCAAACCCCCCTAATGTTGACGACCCCCACAAACGTATAAAGGACCACGATCTGCGAATCTGCACTTGGAATGTGCGCACGTTGTACAGAACAGGCGAAGTATTCGCTTTGGCGGATATACTCAAGAAGTACAAAGCCGATATTATTGCCTTACAGGAAATGCGATGGAAGGGGACAGGCGTAAGTAAATCAGACGATTACGCCCTGTATTATAGCTGCCAAGAAACGAGACGAGAATTTGGCAGCGGATTTATGGTTAACAGGAGAAATAAAGACCTTGTCTCCAGATTCGCTCCAGTAGATGAGCGAATTGCTATAATCCGTATAAAAGCGAAGTTCTTTTACAGCAGTCTAATTTGCGCCCATGATCCGACCGAAGATAAATATGAACAGACCAAAGACATATTTTACGAGTGCCTAGAAACAGCATATGACCGTTGCCCTGGCCATGACATTAAAATTCTGCTAGGAGATTTTAATGCAAAAATCGGAAGTGAAAATATCTTTGGCCCCACCGTCGGAAAATTCAGCCTTCATGAAGAAACATCCGACAACGGCATGAGGTTGATTGACTTCGCGGCAGCAAAAAACATGGTAGTTAGCAGCACCAGATTCAAGCATCTCGATATACACAAGGCCACCTGGATCTCTCCTGATCAAGTAACGAGAAATCAAATTGATCATGTTGTGATAGACGGAAGGCATTCATCCAGTGTTCTCTCTTCGGATCGATCGGACGATCCGAAGAGAGAATATCGATTCGGACCATTACCTTGTGGCAGCCAAGGTACGCACCCGTCTTAATGTTGCAGCAAAGGTGCGATCTAATACAACACGAAAACTCGACGTCGAAAAGCTGCAAACAGAAGGCTTTGGTGCAGACACATCCTCCTGTAGATATGAAGAAGGAAACCTGGTGACAGATACAGACAGCGTGTGGAGGATCTGGAAGGAGCATTTCGAAAAGCTTCTAGTAGAACCAATAATAGATGATGGTATAGAGTGTATACCACCTAGCCAAGATGAGGTCATAAAAGTAATTAATCGGCTCAATACCATAAAAGGTCTTCTAGTTTTGGAAGATCGTAAACAGATCTTCTAGCTAAAGATGACCCTAAAAACTTTCAGTTAAAGAAGTCCCCAAACTGTCTTTAAGTTACAGAATAACACACTTCTATAGAAGATGAGAACGACAGAAGAACGTATTCTGTCGACTTTCAAATGTTCGTCCATCTTGCTGAATTATGTCGGAAGATAGGATCCGTCAGTCCACTCCTTCTGATACCACATCCACAAAGTCTCAACTTCACGACAATTTTTAAAAACGAATGGATTGTCCGATTTGATTTAGAGTTTGCACATACAAATATTTTTGGTACTGAACCGGATCGAATATGGGACCCATTGTTTCCATTAATATGCGACTGTATATGGAATTTCCATGTAAAAATGTCAGTATATAAATTTTCTACTTTTATAAGACCCTATATTGGCTTAAAATGTATATAAAACCGCATTTATATATAGCCTGATAACCTAATGCACTTCATGGTTTGTATCGTTGTTAATCTGTTCGATGCTATTATAAAACTTCTATTGCTGTACCATACACCAAAAATTTACCTCTAAGCTAGACCAAGTGAGAGAAAGTCACATCTTATCACCTATGCAGAATTGGATAGGAAGAAGGTAATGGTCGACGACTCCGTTCGCATTCTATTTCCGTTTTTAGGTAATTTCAGTGATGAAACAAGCAACAACAACAGCAGTTCATTTTTTTTCGGTCAACTCCTTTGCATTTTTATCGTTCATTGTTGTCGTCGCTGCTGCGGATGTTGCGTTTTACCTTCCCACCGATCGATTGCCTGATTTTCTATGCCTGTGAGTGTGTGTGTGTATGTATGCACGAATTTCCACCATCAACCATTGTAGTTGAGTGGGTAAATATTATGAGGATGATGGTGATGATGACACTTCAAGCGTCGTCTGTCCCTTTGTGTTGTTGTGAATATTTTTTGTTTTATTTTTCGGAATTCATTTCAGTTCAGTTGGCAAATTATTATCGGAAACGGTGTTTGTCGGAAGAAAGGAATTAATTTTCAATTTCAATTACGATAGAGAAATAAAACGTTTTGTGATATTCGGCGGGAAGAAATTTGAAATAAAAATAAAGTAAAGAAAATAAATAAAAAAATTTAAATTTTGAGTTATTTAATATAAGTAACGGAAATAAAATTAAAAAATAAAATTGAAATTTACATTTGTGTTTATTTTTTAAAAGTGTGTGTATGTGTTTAAAAATAAATAGTGTGATTTTAGATCATTTGAAAAATATAACAAATATACAAATATTGGATTTGATATGTCATCGTCAACATTGTCACCTGAAAATATTCCACCACCTGCTAATAAGAAGGCCGGAAATGGGAAATCCCGCCATGGAAGGTGTAAACAAATATTATTTGCATGTAAGTACCAGAACATAAATATAGATTTTGTCATTTAAGTGATGAAAGTTTTTCAATACAAAATGTCAAAGAAATAATTTTCAAAATAAAAATTTCACTGAGGCGTGGATTTTTTAAAGATTATTTTTTAGGGGTTAATACAAGGTGTGGATTTTTTATACCCTACACAACTATGTTGTCAGGGTATTATAGCTTTGTGCAGCCCCAAGAGTTTGTAACGCCGCGAAATGTTGGTCCTAGACCCACCTTTAAGTATGCCGATCATATCTCGACTAGCTGAGTCTATCTAGACATGGGATAGGTCAATATTTACCGGGTCACATGGACCCTGATTTTTGTATAAAAAATTACAAAATTTGTATTCTATAGGGTATAGATTTACCCCTGAAGGACATAGACCCGAGAAGTTGATAGTGTATCCAAGAGGAGTGGTTGACCATTAAATCGATAACAATTATATTGTCGTATGCACTCAGATGTGGGAGTAATACCTACCTATTTACTGGTGCTTACGTATTCATATGTTATTTAGTAGCCCATTACCACACTAGAGGGCGAAAATATAGAACTGATCGCTTTGAAATTTTCCATGAGGATTCAGGTATGGTCAAGGACAACGCCTATAATTTTCGGTGAAGATCAGATAATATTATTGGAATGGAGTGGACCGAAAACTTAATTTTTTGAGTTTCGAGTTGTTCTATAGACTACAATTGAAAGCCGGATATCACAACACAACCCACCGTGAAGGAAATCTGGACAAGTAATTAGAAGGGCTGTACTGAATATTTGTTGACCTGTAGTCGGTAAAGAGGGTGAAAATATCGCGAAATATGTCCCAAGCGCAGAATATAGAACCACACAAAGTTAAGTTTTCGTGGAAGTTGTGTAGGGTATCATATGATGGCCTTCCCCTTCTATTTTCGTCCGATTTAAGGTAAATGGAGCACCAAAGTCCCTAAATATCTTTCGATTTACGCGAAATTTGGCACAGCATATTGAATTAAGCCTAGAATGATGTGTGTTAAATTTCGTAAAAATCGGTCCAGATTTAGATATAGCTCCCATATATATTTTCGTCCGATTTAAGGTAAATGGAGCACAAAAGTCCCTAAATATCTTTTGATTTGCATGAAATTTGGCATAACGTACTGAGTTGAGTCTAGAATGCTGTGTGGTAAGTTTCGAGAAAAATCGGTTCAGATTTCGGTATAGCTCCCATATATATTTTCGTCCGATTTAAGGTAAATGGAGTCCAAAGTCCCTAAATATCTTTCGATTTGCACGAAATTTGGCATAACGTACTGAATTGAGTCTGGAATGATGTGTGGTAAGTTTCGTGAAAATCGGTTCAGATTTAGATATAACTCCCATATATATTTTCGTCCGATTTAAGGTAAATGGTGCACCAAAGTCTCTAAATATCTTTCAATTTGAACGAAATTTGGCACAGCGTACTTAATTAAGCCTAGAATGGTGTGTGCTAAGGTTCGTAAAAATCGGTCCAGATTTAGATATAGCTCCCATATATATTTTCGTCCGATTTAAGGTAAATGGAGCACAAAAGTCCCTAAATATCTTTTGATTTGCATGAAATTTGGCATAACGTACTGAATTGAGTCAGGAATGGTGTGTGCCAAGTTTCGTGAAAATCAGTTCAGATTTAGATATAGCTCCCATATATATTTTCATGGTGCACCAAAGTCCCTAAATATCTTTTGATGTGCTCGAAATTTGACATACCGTACGGAACTGAGTTAAGAATG
>NW_026879348.1:0-26694 GCF_032173495.1 Musca vetustissima
AATGTTCGACAGGTCGTTTATAAAGACCGTCTATAAAGATTCCCATTTAGCTCTTCTATAAAGACTCACCTTTTCGAATTTATAGAGGCCATATATTTATTCGAACTGATATTAGTAGACACCATACTGTCTTCCGAGTTAATTGCGTCACCTATAAGACAGCACTGCATTGTTGTTCGGTTATAATTCCAACAACTTCAGTACACGTTTATTGTTAATGTAGGTTCTAAAAATACCACTAATATTTGCCCCCATTTTAAAAATACAAACAACAACCATTACCGGTACAAATGTACTTAAGTTCGTTTATTTGTAACCGCTAAGAGGCTTTGATAACGAAGAATTTGCACCTTGATAACCTAATAGTAGGTGTTAAAACAAAAGTACCGAACTCCTAGTTTTCCGACGCAAAATAAATTTGCAAAAACACATTGATTGGTCATTATTTTGAATTAAACTGTCCGATTAGATTACTATTTGGCGGTAGAAGTCGTCGGTGCAGAAGTACTTCAATCAATCGAATTTTAATATAAATTGTCTTGCGGTTTTCAGTGGGAACTCAAAACCAACACAACAGCCTTGAAAGCAACAAGTGAAAGCTTTTAAAAAGAGTACACAAAATTATTTCAATTAAAAATTAAATTTTTTTTTAAAAAATGCACGGTTTAAATAAAATTTCACAATTTGCCCTTGTCATCCTTTTGGTGATTACAGTGCAAGGAATTGCAGCAGAAACTCCCGTTCGTCAATGTAGGTTTTATATCTAAAAATATTATTTAAAAAAAAATAACTTTTTATTACTTCGGAATTTTTATTAATTATGTTATTCTTCTCTCTTTCAATTTCCAGGTGCCAACAATGCCCCCCTACCCTTATCAGTTGAAGTGGATAGCTGTTCGGATATGCCTTGCGATTTTGTCAAAGGTTCCGAATCACAAATGATTATACAATTTGTTGCCACCCGTAATAATATGCTGAATCTGAAGGCGATGGTGAAATTCACTACATTGGGTATACAAATCCCCTTTGAAATGGATGCGGAACGTAGTGATGTTTGTAAAAATCTACTATATGGTGCCTATTGTCCTCTGTATAAAGATGAAGATGTTACCTATCATTTGGCATTGCCTATTGAACAACATAATCCCGATGTACCCACCAAGGTGGAAGTATCGATTGTCGATAGCTTAGATGGTGGTGTTCTGTCGTGTTTTGTCGTCGACGGCAGATTTAAGAAACAACTATATAATAAGGCAAGAAATGTGGAGTGAAATGAGAATTTATCAAATGTGATAGTTAAGTGATAGCTAATGTAAGTCTGAAACATTGTATCAATGTTTGATGTAGTCATAGATCTAATATGTAAGGTAGAGATTAAATAAAAAAATTACCATGTGTAAATATTAACATAAATTTAAGAAAATCCTTCTTTCTTAACATCTTCTTATTGGGAGCTTTGAAAATTTTCTTTATAAAAATCCACGCCTTATTGGGAGCTTTGAAAATTTTCTTTATAAAAATCCACGCCTTATTGGGAGCTTTGAAATTTTTCTTTATAAAAATCCACGCCTTATTGGGAGCTTTGAAAATTTTCTTTATAAAAATCCACGCCTTATTGGGAGCTTTGAAAATTTTCTTTATAAAAATCCACGCCTTATTGGGAGCTTTGAAAATTTTCTTTATAAAAATCCACGCCTTATTGGGAGCTTTGAAAATTTTCTTTATAAAAATCCACGCCTTATTGGGAGCTTTGAAAATTTTCTTTATAAAAATCCACGCCTTATTGGGAGCTTTGAAAATTTTCTTTATAAAAATTCACGCCTTATTGGGAGCTTTGAAAAAATTCTCTATAAAAATCCACCCTTATTGGGAGCTTTGAACATTTTTTTTATACAAATCCACGCCTTATTGGGAGCTTTGAAAATTTTCTTTATAAAAATCCACGCCTTATTGGGAGCTTTGAAAAAATTCTCTATAAAAATCCACCCTTATTGGGAGCTTTGAAAAATTTATTTATAAAAATCCACGCCTTTTTGGGAGCTTTGAAAAATGTATTTATAAAAATCCACGCATTATTAGAAGCTTTGAAAATTTTCTTTATAAAAATCCACGCCTTATTCGGAGCTTTGAAAACTTTCTTTATAAAAATCCACGCTTTATTGGCAGCTTTGAAAAAATGTCTTTAAGAAATCCACGCCTTATTGGGAGCCTTGAAAAAATTCTTTACTAAATCCACGCCTTATTGGGAGCCTTACAAAAAATTTAAAGACTCCCCTCAGCTCGCCTATAGAGACTCCCTTCAGCTCGTCTATATAGAGAAACCCTTCAGCTCGTCTATATAGAGACTCCCTTCAGCTCGTCTATATAGAGACTCCCTTCAGCTCGTCTATATAGAGACTCCCTTCAGCTCGTCTATATAGAGACTCCCTTCAGCTCGTCTATATAGAGACTCCCTTCAGCTCGTCTATATAGAGACTCCCTTCAGCTCGTCTATATAGAGACTCTCTTCAGCTCGTCTATAGAGACTCTCTTCAGCTCGTCTATAGAGACTCTCATATCGTCTATAGAGACTCCCTTCAGCTCGTCTATAGAGACTCCCATCGGCTCGTCTATAGAGACTCCCATCGGCTCGTCTATAGAGACTCCCTTCAGCTCGTCTATAGAGACTCCCTTCAGCTCGTCTATAGAGACTCCCTTCAGCTCGTCTATAGAGACTCCCTTCAGCTCGTCTATAGGGACTCCCTTCAGTTCGTCTATAGAGACTCCCTTCAGCTCGTCTATAGAGACTCCGTTCAATTATTAAATATTGCAACTTGTTATATTATAATTAAAAAAATCATAAACGAATACATCCATAAACTAAAGTGGGACCAATTTCCATCACGTTAGCATGCATGTGCGATTATGACTAAGTACAGCTAAGAAAGCCACACGCATTTCCACCTACGCAAAGGACAAACGTTTAAAAGAAATAATAATACAAACCTGCCGAACGCACAATTACCACACACATACTAAACAACACCACATTGTATACGAGTCCTTTTACCCGGTACCCCATAACTAGTGCATACACACGCTCACTCCCGCTCACAATTAATCTACGCACCGTCGTAATATTATGTTAGCCGTAATTTTCTGCGTCATTTAATTAAGCTGTTTCAACGCCTCCCCTCTGCCATTACAACCAGCAACTGAGGGATATAAATCATTGAGGGAATTCAACCTTACCATTTGAAGGTAGGTTGAAATCGATTCGTTGATATACGGTTGATACATTACCGACATGTATGATGTCAGTTGTCTATCAAAACATGTCGGATTTCTTCGCCAACAAATAGCTGTCAAATTAACATTGAGTGAATTAGCCGGAATTATCGGAGAGTGTAAATGGAAATATGTGTTACGTCCTTTGTTTTTTTGTGATCGACAATCTTGGAGGAGGATTAATTAATATTAAATGGTATCTTATTATTTAGGATTCTTCTCGAAATTTAGGGAATAGTTTTTATTAATCGCATTAATTGTTTT
Organism: Musca vetustissima; assembly: GCF_032173495.1. NCBI lineage: Eukaryota > Metazoa > Arthropoda > Insecta > Diptera > Muscidae > Musca > Musca vetustissima. Next base: position 3,532 of record NW_026879348.1, read on the forward strand.
TGTTAATTATTATGCGTATTATTTTAATATTTTCGGTAGACCTAAACTGGCGTGGATAATTATTGATAAAACTGTTTTAGCAATAGTCGCGTTAACCGACTATCGCACTAACAAATTTTGAGGACTTTGGAGGATATGAACTGTAGCAATCATAGGTCATTTCAAGGGTAAATGTTTTTGTAAGTCTCTGATGATCCAAATGTTAAGTGTATATCAAGAAGTTCCTCACAAGTTAATTTAAAATGGTTTAACAATATTTTAAGATCTTTCCGAATTTTTGCTTTTCATACCCTCCACCGTTTTTAACTCATAGAACTAATCATTTCCGATTCTATAAAGTATATATATTCTTTATCAGCGTAAAATTCTCTCAACATATCCCGTCTGACTGTTGTAATCTTTTGTCTGTAGAAAGGTCAAGTTCGAAGATGGGCTATATCGGTCCACGTTTAGGCATAGTTCTTTGAGGTTCTTCAGCGCGATTTTCAACCGAATTCGCTGTGATTTGGTATTTTGTGGTCTTAATTGGTAAAAAATCTCCTTTCCAAATTGACATATATCGGCCATTAATTAGGCATAGCCTCATATAAATCTGCAATCTAAATTTCGCGACTTTTTCATGGATTATCCGGAGATAATCCACGACTTCTACTTCATTGGGTTAGGTGGGTGGTTTTGGCTGGGCAACTGTGTCTTGTCAGACAGATATTATCAACGATGACATCTCTTCATGCTCAATACCAATTAGGCAGCTACACAATCCAGATCTCATTTGAGTCAAAATCACTATGGTCTGTCGCATTAGCTCCTGATATAGGTTAGTTGTTTTCTTCGAGGATTGTATTCACCCTGTATTCTCGAATTGTTTTCTAAAACACATTAGTGCGAATATGATTCAATACTGTCTGGTATGCCTATTGATTTTGAAGCCTTCATTTGTATCAACTCTCTTCAGATCATGAAGATCCCTCTTGAGATGTCTGGTTGGTGGTTCAGATTGCTGCTATTGTAAAACCTAATCTTCGCCTTCTCATGTATGTGATCAATTAGAGTTATTAGGAGGCAATCTGTTGCAGTCCTCAGGGCGACATTCTGGCGAACAGTGACTTAAGATCTTTGTTCTTTTTCTTGACATTGTCACAAATGGCTATGGCATACGCGGACTATAAGAAGAGATAGCCGCATCTCCGCTGTCTATGTGGTAAAGGGTGTGGCCATTGATTTATGGGAGGATATTTTTATATTCCTTGGCTGAAAAAAACCTGCTACATTTGTAAGGCATTTGTTCCAATAACTTGTTGTTAGAAAAGTACGGAGTAGAAACGTCTTGTCAGAAAAAGAACAAGAAAAAGGTGAGCGTGAGCGAATCGATATTTAGTAGGAGTCAGAAGAATGAAGTCCGGAAATTTTACCAACGAGTAAAACACCAAACTGAAGGCTTTGGTGCAGGCACATCCTCCTGTATTAATGAAGAAGGGAACCTGGTGACAGATACAGACAGCGTTTTGAGGATCTGGAAGGAGCATTTTGAAAAGCTTCTGCTATCAAATAGTGGCGGTGAAGAAGATACCCCAGAACCAATTAAATATGACGGTGGATGTGTATACCTCGCCAAGATGAGGTCAGAATAGCAGATTATATAAGACTAGTGGTCAGATGTTGGTCTGGAACATGCACCAGCTGTTTCTTACAAGTTGGCTAGAGGAGTTATGTTCAATTATTGGAACCTCCGCATCCAGTGTCCCGTGCACACAATAGGAGACAAGACGATATGTGCCAACTAGAGAGGAATAAGTCTCCTTCCCATCGCATATAAAGTGATATCCAGTGTGCTGTGTGAACGACTGAAGCCACAATGACATTATTGGACCAATGCGGCTTCTGGCCTGCAAAATCCACCATTGACCAGATTTTCACTCTGCGCCAAATCCCGGAAAAGACCCACGAAAAACACATCGACACATTCCACCCTATCCTTTCAGAGGTATTTAAAACCATGTCTGCGTTCGGTATTCCTGCACAATTAATACGGCTATGCAGGATAACCTTAACTGACACAAGATCAGCAGTTAAAGTCGGAAAAGACCGATCGGAGCTATTTAATACCAAATGAGGATTCAGACAAGGTTACAGTTTGTCGTGTTATATTTTTAACAGCTTGATGGAAAAGGTCATAAGAGAGGTAAAGGTGAACAGAAATGGCACTCTGCACACCAAACAACATCGCCGATGACATCGATATAATGGGTCGAACATTGCAAGCGGTAACAGACACCTTTGAACAAATTGAAAAAGGAGTCTGCCAAAGTAGGTCTGGAATTAAATGGCGAGAAGACCAAGCTGATGGAATCAACGCGCAAGACGTCCAGTAGACTCGGACCAACTGTGGAACTTGAGAACTACAGCTTCGAGGTAGTCAATGATTTTATATACCTTGGTACCGCCATAAATAAAAGTCATGACATCAGTTTTGAAATTCGGAGAAGGATTGTGATGGCCAACAGATGCTACTATGGTCAGAGTAAGCAATTCAATAACAAAGCCACCTCCCGCCAGACCAAATTCACACTTTACAAGACGCTGATACTGGTACTTGGGGTGTTTAAAAGACAAATTCTCTGAAAGATCTACGGGCCGATCTGCGTTGACGGTGAATATCGGCGAGCTTTACAATTTATGCGCGGACATCGACATAGTCAATTGTATTGAGGTGCAGCGACTACGATGGCTAGGGCATGTTGTGCGAATGAATGAGAATGGCCCAGCTCAAAAGCGAGCCTACTGATGGTTGCCGTAGAAATGGAAAGCCACGCATTAGATGTAAAGATAAAGTGGAAGAGAATATATAACGAGTGGTATTAACTAAGACTGAAGTAAGCTCAGTCGCTGCCAGGGTCAACACGAGTGATTACAATTTCAATCTTTATTATAATACTCTGGTGTTTAAAATATGTATAATAATTTGGATGTGAGATACGATTTTATGTTGGAATCTTCTAATCGGTAATGGTAGCTGGGAATGGAGGTCGGATCGTTAATAGCCGGCTGGTTACAGTCGGCTCGGGGGTGCTCTGTTAAGTGATGTCGACTCGTAACTAATCGGCTGGTTTGTATTCGAGTTTGTTGTGGTCGGCTCGAAGGTGTGCGGCTGGCAACAGTCGGCTCAAAGATACTCGGCTAGCTGATGTCGGCTCGGTGAAGATCGGCTGGCTACGGTCGGCTCGTTGGTGATCGGCTCGAAGATACTCGGCTAGCTGATGTCGGCGGGGAGCTGGCTATGAGCAAGACCGAACTGTCGTTAACATTCACCAGTATACGAGACTGTGGACAAGCCACACATCTTCGTCACTCGCAGTTCGTTAACGTCCGAGATCGACCACTTCGGCATGGAAAAGTGGAACATATATCCATATGAAGTGAATGAGAATTATTGTGTACTGTAGAAAATTGTCTGTCGATTAATGCAATGAAGTTCAAGAACACAGGTAATGATACCGGCTTAGGTTTAGAGTGAGACGTTATTCACTACTGAATATTGAGGTGGGTTAACATTAACATGGGTCGTGCATAATGAAACGGTCTTTTTTAACCTCGAATTATGGAACAAATAAATGTTCTGTGACAAGCCAGCTAAGTAAGTAAGATGTAACATTCTCAAACGTATGTTGCGGTGGCCTGAAAAGGTCGTATACGGCCCTCTCGCTCACGGGTTGCTTTATGAATTAACGCGTGCACCTCTTCGAATGTGTCACCTCAACGCATTTAAGAGACTGTAGAATATAGATGCCAACGGTATTGAAATCGGTAATGTAATTTTTACACTAGAACGTCTAAGAGAAACCCCATATCCCGAAAATGGCTCGAGAGTCTCAGCAAAGGATCTTTTTATACTTTATTTTCGTTTATTAAATTTTTCTTCAAATCCGAAAATAAAGCAAAATACCTGTTGTCGAAGACAAACTTTTTTAAGGCACTATAGTCTTAACAAACACACATGCATGAAAATCTCTTGAAAGCCATAACACAAAAATTTAAAAGAGGATGGAGGACACCTTCTACCGCCAATTTACCGAACTTACTCACCTTCTTCCAAGTGGAAGAAAAAACAAACATCTTGCCAGCAGGCGGGTGACAACACTAACAATAGTGTAATTATAGAGTACAATAGTTTTGTTTGTGGGTTGCCCACACTCTCACATCGCTCCTGTGAGGCAAGGACTTATAGACTTATAGAAAACAGCAGCAACAACAACAACCACATAAACAACAGCAATGCTGAAAAACTATGAAATATTGAAGAACAAAAATCTATACAAAATAACAACGACAACAAACACATGTCTTTATTCAGTTTTTTCTTTTCGTTTTGTAACTGCAAAAGTATGAGCATACACACATCCATATATGACAATGTCCTTTAACGAATGTGATGTGTGTAAAATGTACATACATACATACATACACATTCACATGTAAGTATGTGTTGCATGTTGATGTATTATCAACCGTTTTTTTTTGCTACTGCCTGGGGTCGTCCTTAATGTCTGCCACTACCATTCCGGGCTGACTGACTACCACATGTTTTTCTTTCGTTTTTTTTTTTTTTGAGTTCATACTTTTGGTAGGTCGCTTGGGTGGGGAGGGGTTACAATTTGCCACCCAATGCTTTAAGCCGATTGTTGTCTTTTCAATGATTTTCTTTTTTTGTCCATACGATTTATTTTCACTACTCAGTCGATTACTTCGATGTGGTGTTGCATGTTTGTCTATTTTCAGGGGTCCTGTGCTTCTTCTGTCGCTGCTATTGTTGTTGTTGATTTTTTATGTTATGTGTTGCATTAATATTTTTCAATATTATATTGAATTTTTCATTATCTGTCCCATATGACGCATTTCCTACTTTTTTTTCGTTTATTCGTTGTTGTTTACCTGTTAATACTTATCCATGAAATATGTAATACAGTAGTCGGCCGAAGTATTGTTACATAAGAAGTTTTAGAGACAGTGTTAAAATTTTTGATAATGAAATTATGAGATGAGGACAACATGTCCAGACTTTACATACATTCCAAATTGAAAGTTAGAACCTAGAGGACCTTTGACGAATTGGTACTACTGAATTCTTAAAATAAAGGCTATAATTTCCATAATGATGTTTTCACCCATCAGACCAACATAAGGGTTGCCCTTATATTGGATTTACAATATGCATTTTGACACATTTTGGGAGGGTTGACAGATGGATTTTTTTTTGGTAATTATATTACCCTACACAATTATGTTGTCAGGGTACTATAGCTTTGTGCAGCCCCAATAGTTTTTAACGCCGAGAAATATTGGTTGTAGACCCACCTTTAAGTATGCCGATTGTCATATCTCGACCAGATGAGTCGATCTTACCATGTGTGTCCGTCCGTCTGTCCATTATAATTTGTAAACAGGCCATACTTATGGACCAATCGTTTGGAAATTTTGCATGTAGGACGGTTTCTGGTAGAGGAAGACTTCTGTTGTTCTTGGTAATGATATGTTAATATGTAGGCTGAAATAGGCCAAAAACGCTCTAGAGGCTCCAAATACGTACATCACGAAATGTTACATGGGAATCTGAATAATAATCATGGCTCTTTTCATGATAATCGGTCTATATTTAGCGGGACAAATGGACCATATTTTTGTGTGAAAAATTACAAAATTTGTATCCTGAGGTGTATATATTTACTCCCGAAGGACATAGTCGCGAGAAGTTTATATAATATCCATTGGATTTATTGACATTTAAATGGATAACAGTTATAGCGATGTATCTACTCGGCAGAATTACGTCCACCAGCACCGAAGTGCTGTACCAATTGGAGAGCATGTAGAAGGCACACTCTCCCCCTTGGTGAGGGCGAAACCACAACCCCTGCGAAGTTGCTCATGGGGCCACACCAACTGTCAGGCTGGGTCGACAAATCCAGGGGCACCTGACACCCGCAGTACGGATAACCCCCGATCAGGCTCGAGACCAAAGCCTCTTCCAGTTTGACACAAATCGAAGCTGATTTCCCAATACAAGAACAAACGACACAATACACTTACCACGTTTCCGTAGCAGCAAATCCACACGTGCAAGCAGAACCCTGCCACATAAAACAATTAACATGCTGTCCTCACGGACAGCACCAAGGGCCCAGAGGACTGCGGAAACGAATATTACGACACAAACACTCAACGAAACCGCCCTCATATACAGCCTTCGCAACATCCACATGAGACGTGAACCTAGTGAAACAGTGGAAAGATGAACAACCCACGATGCAACAAACATCATCAACCAGCTCGCTCCTCGCCAATGTAACTGACCGAGCCCACCTGCAAGGGGGCTTCGCACGAGCACCACCTCTACTAAGACCTTCTCCTCGAGCAAAACTGCTTAAACAACTGAAGGTCCGATCGTCTTCAAGAACCCTACTGAAATCCTACCCCGCCCTCCATTCGATTTCAGTATATGCTTCCAGTCCTCAGCATCCGCCACAAAAATAAAGACTTCTGGGACAGGCCTCTTTTATGCAGAAACGCATTGAGTGAACCATGTCCAGTCAGTAAAAAAACAGTACTTAAGCCGAAGTGGACATCTGGCCGGTCCACTACGAACATTGTGTCACCCTCACCATAAGTTGCACAGGCAACAAATGGCGCACCATATATGACATGCACAGAACGCCTGCTCAAGCGCCAATCGATCCGTAAAACACGCTTTATTGGTCCCAACTACCGTTGTCAGCCTCTCCTTCAACCGATCCCGTACTTCGATCGGTTGAAGGATAAACTGATAACGTAGGCGTTTCAAGTACTACTTTGCCCCCTGCCGCAACCTCTCGGACACCGTTATTCCGAGATATGTAACAGTACTAGAATACCTTATGCCTCGTTCACCAGCCCAAATGAAGGGACGGCTGTGTGCCAACCTACCTTCCAGCAGCATCAGCACCGTCTTCTCGGTTGTCACCTCCACTCCAACTCGGTCATTCTAGGCCTGCACAAGCTGCGTAGCTTGCACACCATCATTTTCCGGACAACTATCTTGAACTGGATCAATCATGATGAGCCAGTCGTCCGTATACGCACAAACCTTGAAGGAGGCAGCTTGCTCCCGCAACAGAGGATCCATCATTAGGTTCCATATACATGGACCACAAATGGAACCCTGTGGGCAACCACGCTGCACATCCCTCCTGACCGAAGCCTTGGCTCCCACGACACAAGCCTCCATATCTCCGAAACAACTTCCCAAAGAGCAATCTCACTAAACCCGACCTCTGACAACCTTGTGAGCACGATATCCCATAAAAGTAAGTAAAATGCTACGCGTCTACAGTACCTACGCGTCTACAGTACCTCTACCCTCGGTAAAACCGAACTGATACAAGGACGTGCCTTCGTTGTAACATTCCCTAAGCCGTGCCACCATAATCCTTTCAAGCACTTTTCCAAAAACTGCAAAGGTTTAAAGGTTTTAGACGCTGAAATTTGATTTTTCGCGTTTGTGAAGGTTGAAAAATGTTAAATATTAGTCCATATTTTTACCATAAACATACGAAGTTAACCCGTCGTTTCGGCATGTTCAAGGTTCTACATCAATTTTCTGACCTGTGTATCGGAAAACATAAAGATTCCGACCGATTTAAAGTAGTTTTAATAACGATCTCATGGTAGAGGACATAAACAAAGTTGCTCCACCGAACATAACATTATGTTTATATATCCATTTCATTTCAATAGACGTTGCGAAAGCCATCAATCCTAACATTTCAAAGGCACACTGTACTGGCCCAAAGTTCACTCATATTCATTTGATTCGATGTCCTTTGCTTTCATTGTTTTGCGTTTTTTCGGAAATTATCAGTTTAAGAACATCCATTTGTGTCGCACTGAGTATTGAATGAATCCTTAGCTGTTTGCTAATAGCCACACATCAGTGAGGAGGCGGGGAGGGGGAGGAGAAGTGATGGTAAGGGTTGGTGGCTGAGGTGACTGCATGGAATAACATATACGGAGGGCATTTAGTTCAATGTTCGATTTTTGATTATCTTTTAATGATTAGCATGTGAGTTTTTCCGCTTAAATTGTTACGGTGCTTCGGTGTGGCTGGGCGGGTGTATGTGTGCGTGTGTGGCTACTCATGTCATTCGCCCGGTGTTCATGCAAATCTCGCGGGATTTCGTATTTTGTGGTATTTGAGGTTTGTTTTTCTACTTGGTATTTACTGCTACTTTCGAAGCCTTAGTAGAACCATTTAATCTCCATTATTGCGTCTAATTCCAAAATAGATTTTTGTGGAAAATTTGTCTTCGTGATTTTACCTCTGGCTGGAGGTCATTGCAGGTTTAATGGATTACGGTATGGTATTTTTTGCAGAAATATTTCTTTTTTGAAAGGTTTCACTTGGTAATGGAAAGTGGCAAAAATAACCGAACTGCAATTTTCTTTCAATGCTTCTTTTATTAAAGATGTGTATACTTTTCCACTAACCTAAAATTATGGCAAACATTGAAAATTTTCTTTTCCTGCCACCCTTCATAAATTTTACAGCAATGACAAATTGGCGGATATGACCCTCAATACGCAATAAACCAGAACATTTCTATCCATTGAAGTAAGAATCCGCTTCATACTAACCATCACTTATGGTCATCAACAAAATTGCGTAGAAAAGGAAATTTTAGGTGTACTTTTAATGACCCTTAATAGAGAACCTTAAACCGCCAACATGGTTGCCTACATCGTTTTTTCTTCGACTTGGTTTTTTAATTACTAACCTCTTCGTCGACATATTGGCATTGCATAATCTCCACCGCCGTGGTGGTGATTGTTTTAATTACATAATAGGCTCAATGGCATGAATGCCATCCGAGTAGGGATATCAGCGTAGTTGCATGAAAGAATGCCTTCCCATCGAAGTTATGACTGCTTACATTTATGCAAATTTGTTTAATTACAAAACTGTGAAAATGTAAATTTTTTCGGTAGCCTAAGAAGTTTTTTGTTAAAAAAATGTTGTTTAAATGAATGCCAGAAATAGTAACGGAACCTAATAGCATTTTACATTCATTGCCTTTGGGATTTACGTGTTTTTAATTATTACTTTGTGGCCAAAGTGAAATGGAGAGCAAGGTGGTAAAGTTGGGTTAGTGAGACATACATAATCTTTAAGAAAGTGTAAATTTTTGTAAGAAATATATTTCCCATTTCTTGAGGGATATTCTTGAACCAAATTTTAAATATCTTTGTATTTATTTATTATACGCTCTACTATGAGGTGCAGTTCCATTCCCGTCCTATTTTCATTATTTTGTAGGTTTTAGCCGCATTTTTCAACGAAAGGGCTTTGTAAAGTGGTATTCTGGCTCTTAAAAACTTGGCATACGCCTATGCAGAAAATGATTAATTCATTTGTTGATACGTCCCCCATAAAAAGTTCTAATTCCATTTTCAATATTTTGAAGGGTTTAACCTCATTTTCCAAACAATTGTATGAAAAATTCATTTCGAAGGGTTCCGGGGTCTGCCTGCTTCTTATGAACGTGATGCCACATATTCGATAATTTCAAGTTTTTAATCATGTATCCGCATCGATGTGGCTTGGAGTTTGAAGCAATCTTCCTAGAAAATCTTTATTAATAAAAGGGTAACGTGATTGACCACTTAACGATACATCAACGCCCAGACGAAACGGCTGGAGCTAGAATATTGAAATTTGGGGTGAGGTCAAAAGGGGTCAGATAAGATTGGATTTTTGGAAATTCGTACTAGAACGGTACGAAAAGTACTAAATGTAGTACCATTTGTATTTGGCGAACATGTGCTGCTAGAACTCTGAAATTTGGATATAGGGTCCTTGATGAAGTATGGCAAAGGATTTTTTGGACATTCGAACTATAAGTATCCGAAAAGAATTAAAATGTACTAAATTTGGTAGCATTTCGTAGCATTTCGTAGAGCTAAAAATTTGGAATGCGAATTAAGGTTGAGAAGTAGGGTCGATATAAGGAGGTGGTTTTGGAAGTGTGTAGTCATGTATACGAAAAGTACTAAATGGTACTAAATATGGTACAATTAAAATTTAGAGGAATGGAATCGATATAAGGAGATGGTTTTGGAAGTGTGTTAGTACAATTTGAATTTTGAGGAATGGAATTAACATCACCGTCGCAGTGTAGAATTGAGGTATGTAGGAAGTTTTGGTAATATGTACTTATGTGAACGAAAAGTAATAAATGGTACAAAATTTGGCACAATTTAGATTTTGGGTGAGCCGAAACTTGAAGTTTGGTTCGCTGTTAAGGTGCAAGACTGGGGAATGTAGGAAGTTTTAGCAATTTGTACTAATGTGTACTAAATAGTACGAAATGTGTATTTGGGTGAACCGATAGGGTTCGAACACTGAAATTAGGAGCTAAGGTTGATGTTGAAGGTAGGATTTGGATTTCATATAATTAGGATTTCATTATTATGGGTACTAACTTTCCTACAATTTGAATTTTGGGTGAACCGATAGTGCTGAGATCCTGAAATTTTGACTCATGGTCATTGGTGTGGTGTAGGATTGAGATATATAAGAAGTTATGGCAATTTTTAGTAATGTGTATTAAATATTACCAAATGTGTGTTTTGGTTAACCGATAGACTGAAATTTTGAAATAAGGTTACCGTGGGAGTGTAGGATTGGTGTATTAGTACTAGTACTAGTAGTACCGATTTGAGTACTAAATGGTACTTTCTTTGGTATAATTTAAATTTTGGGTGAATTTTGAGGATCTCAACACTGTAATTGAGATCCTCAAATTTTGGGTTAGGATCATTGTTTGGGAAGTAGGATTGGACTATGTTGGAAGTTTTGGAAATGCATACCAATGTGTACTAAATTTAGTACAATGTAAATTGTAGGTAAAGCGATAGAATTGAAATCCTGAAATCGGAAAACAAAAATTTCATTGGTTGTATATAGAAAAAATTTATAGGAAGTTGCAAGATGTTTTGGAAGATTACATTTATGTGTACCAAATTGTACCAAATGTGGATTTTAATCGAAAGAGCTCGAATTTTGAAATTTGAATTTAGGATCATTTAATTATTGTAAATATTGGTGTGTATGTTGAATAGCTTAAGACATTTTCAAATAATTCTCACATCCGCTAAAAAAGTAGCGTTTTACATAGCCATACAATTTTCGGCACCGCAGTGGCCGTGATTTGGAATTTAGAGTTCGTGGAGGTTAAAAAATCGTCGTTGCTGCCAACGTTAAAAATACAGCCCCATTTCATTATTATCACAACTTGTTTCCTACTACGAGCTACTTTCGTGCATTTCTCTCTCTCTTTCTCTCGTGTTTTTGACAAAACCAAATGTATTCATCCCAAGAAAAACACCACACCACCTATTACTGTTCGGTTGTGTTTTGTTTTCGTATCGTCCTCCATCTCACCCCACACTTGTTGCTTGTTAGTTTTTGTAACCGTTTATGTCTGTTGCTAACAACCGCCGACTTTCCACTCACTCGATTCTGGCTAGTTTTGCATTCCATTATTTCAGACACTTATCGTCTTCTGAATTCGTGTTACAAAATTCGCATATGTATTTTCCAAATTATTTCGATATAAATGTGTGTTTATGGAAACAACAACCCCAACCGAATTTTTGTCCATATCTGGTTCAGATATTGCGTCCAAGGTGACACAATAGGCCGAGATTACAGAAGTTGGCCGAGTAAGATTCGAGTCGTTTTGGATTAAAGAGCCTCTGTCGCCCATCCGTTTATCTGGTTGGTGCGAATGATTTGATCCAACACTTCGTGATATTTTTTTCAGTTGTAAATAAAGTTCGATATAAAGCTATTAAAAATGGTCCATCTTTTCACAATACAAAATGTTTACCAAACATAAATGAAGGCCAATGTTGAGACTCACAAAATGTCGCAAATATCAAATGGAGCGAGCGCAATCTCAGATTTAATCCAGACTGTGCGATATATTTTTATGCCCTTCTACATAATGTGGTACAGGGTATTTTGTCTTTGTGCATATGTTTGTAACATGCAAAAGAAAACGAGATTTACTTATGGTTCCTTTTAAGAATATCCATAGAATCACTTTCTGCGTCGATTTATGCATGTCCGTCCCTCCGTATGTCTGTCCATGTTAAATTGTAAACGAAGTACAGTTGGCATTTATTATACGCATTTGATGAAATTTGCTCATTTATTTGGCCCAAGAACGAACCCTATTGAAATTGGGAAAATCGTACATACATGTTTTCGTCTGATTTAGTGTAAATGGTGTACTAAAGTCCCTAGCGTACTGAATTGAGTCCAGATTGACGTGTGTGAAGTTTCCTGAATATTGGTGAAGATTTAGATATAGCTCCCATACATATTTTCGTCAGAATTAATGTAAATGGTGCATTAAAGTCCCTGTATATCTTTCGATTTGAACGAAGTTTGGCATAGAGTACATAATTCAGTCCAGAATAATGTGTATTAAGTTGCATGTAAAAATTCATGTTTTGTGAAATTTAAAAAAAAATATGTTTTAAATAAATTAAGCATTGTGATGATTTTTTTAACTCCACGCCTTGTGGAAATTTAGAAAAGTATATTTAAAACCAGTGAGCGGAGCAGTATAGTCGGACGGGGCCGACCATACGATACCCTACCAAACTACCACAAAATCTAACTTTCTGAGGATGCTTATTCCGAGTCTGAGTAATATTTCGTGATATTTGCCCCCTCTTGTCCGATTAGAGGTCAACAACACCTCTTCCTTACTTTTTTCGAATATTCACTACAGTCCTTCTAATTACTTGTCCAGATTACCTTCACGGTGGGTTGTGTTGTGATTTTCGGATTATACTCTACTCGAAAACACACAAAAAATTATGTTTTCGGACCATTTCATCCCAAAATTTTAATCTGATCATCACCGAAAATTGTAGGCGTTGTTCTTGACCATAACTGGTACTTCATGAAAAATTTCAAAGCCATCAGCGCGATATTTCTCCCTCTAATGTGGTAATGGGTTACTAAATAATATCTGAATACGTAAGCACCTGTAAATATTTGACTGTAACTCCCACATCTGAGTAGATACATCACTATATTTGGTATCAATTTAAAGGCCAACCACTCCTTTTGGATATGCTATCAACTCCTGGGGTCTACATCCTTCAGGAGTAAATATATATGCCATAGAATACAAATTTTGTCATATTTCACACAAAAGTATGGGTCCATTTGACCCGCTAAATATTGACCGATCTTTATCAAAACATGCATGCTTATTCTCTGGCCCGATCCCCTTCTCCATGCAAAAATTCGTGGGCCATAATTGCGGCCTCTGGAGCGCCCAGAAAAACCGACAAAAATAATGTTTTTGGTCCATTTCATCCCCTAAATATTAACCGATCTTTTCCAAAAACAATAGGGGTCTTCATTGGCCAGAACCCATCCTACATGCAAAATTTCGTGACGATTGGTCCATAACTGTGGCCTGTATCGTGTTTACAAATTATAATGGACAGACGGACGGACGGACGGACGAACGGACGGACACACATGTCTAGATCGACTCAGCTAGTCAAGATATGACGATCGGTATACTTAAAGGTGGGTCTAGGACCAATATTTCGCGGCGTTACAATTTTTTGGGGCTGCACAAAGCTATAATACCCTGACAACATAGTTGTGTAGGGTATAAAAATTTAAGCCTTGTAAAAATTAAAAAAAAATAAATCCGCTCCATGTGGAAATTAATTTAATTCCAGACGGAAACTTTTCGTGAAGGTTTTGAACATTTTGACAAATCTGGTATGGGGATAACCGTTGGTATGTGGCTAGGTAGGTTTGAGCTAAGATATTAGTTTACATTTCGTTCTTTAAGTACACAAATGCTGTGAATCGTACTATATTTGGTACATTTGATATTATATAGACGAATGTACGTTATATCTTGAACATGAGTAAGGGTACCGCAATGAAGTTCACAAATTTTGCGTTTTTGGCTCCAATTCTGTTGCGATATTGTCGTGTTCTAGATTTTAACATTTCTATTATATGGGTTAGCCACTTGCCTAATAAAAATTGGCTTACTTCGATTTATAGAGCATAGCCACATTTTTGGATCTAGTACAGGTGGGGATATCTGTAGTCATTGTAATCATATAAGATTTTCTTCCTATTAATATTCTGGAAACAAAATATACTGGATTTTTTCTGGAATCGGAGTCAAGTTTTATTCCTATTCTATCAAAATTTGTTTACTTTGACTTATAAATCAGACCCCTATTTTTTGGATTTAGTTTTTTTTTTTTTTAATTTAATTTAATTTTTAATTTAGTACACACTTGTAGTCCTTCGAATCATTTATTTGTCCACAATAGTCTTGCACATATTTTCGAATACAACGTATATTGTTGCTTTGTCTTTGGAAAATCCAATACCAAAAGTTAAAAACAAATGTCAGCAAATAAATCCACTTCGAGTCAAAGAAAATTACTTTAATTCGTTCTGATTGTAAAGCAATCAAATACAATTTTACAAAGACATCCCCACACTCACACAAACACACATACGATACATACACACAAAAAAACTCCTATAACTTTGAAGATAAATGGTAAGACAGCGATTTTCCAGTGGGTGTTTATGACAGACATACACATATCAAGTATCAATTTATGGTGTGACCTTTGAAAATTGAATTTGTCGCCTTTTACGGCACTTCAACTCCCTTCCACCGAACACCCCATGAAGCATGTGACAAGTGTATGTGCATGTTTTATTTGATGGCAGTGAAAATTGAGTGGAAAAATTTTTATTAGCTGTGATATGAACTTTGCAAATTTGTGTTTGCAAAAAAGTAAAAAAATACATTGCTGACATTTATTGAGAGCAAAAAAAAAAATGGAATTTTCCCAATATGAAAATAAGATTTGAAAATTCCTTTTAGAAGGCAGTATCGCACCTTTTCATGGAGTAAGTGAATTTGCCAAATAGGATTCTCTGTCGCTGGTAGTTCGTTTTTTTTTCAATTTATAGAAAACAAATTACATCACATGGAAAAATTGAATCAATCACAAGAGATAAGAGATTTTTTAAGGGATATAAAAACAAAAGTATTTAAAAATTTGTAAAATGAAATATATAATTAGACTGATGGATTTTAGGACAATTGGCATATCCATTAAGATATGTATTCACATATGAAAGAAGGCTGGATTTTGAGTGGAAATTTTTATGGAGTGTATTGTAGAATTTTTACGCTACAAATTGTTGTGAGCGACTTATAAGTCTGTGTGGCTCAATGACCCTCATATCTTTAGCTGAGTCAATCTAGGCATTTGTGTCCATTATTATTTGTAAAGAAGGAGGAATACTGAAATTAACCTTTTTTCATCGAAAAGGGGGCCTGATCAAGAATTGATGAGTCATTTGATGATAAATTTGTGTTTATTACGGTGTATATGTTGCCACCACCTAAAAATTGGACCTATTGTCACAAGTTTTTCCAATAAGATTTTATACACACTTCAAAAAATTACTCAATTACAACAACTTCTGATGTGTATGGTAGCGATATTTTCTACGCTACAAGAATCTATGTTTTCTAATTAGAGACAATAGGGCTATAAATATATAGACCGTCTAAGATCCCAGACATTCACAGCCCCTTAAAGGTAAAAAATACAGCTAAAACCGTCAAGATACCAAGGAGTAGTATATTCGGACGGGTCCGACGATATGATATTGCGGATATATATTTCTCTATATTTGCCCTCTCTTGGCCGATTAAACGTCAACAGCTCCACAAAAATGTTTAGGTTAAATTGGTCCTTGAGGTTTTCCATCCCCATGATCATGGAAAACCTCATGCAAAATTTCCTAGTCATCAGCTCGAAATTTATATCCTCTTACGTGGTAATGGTAATACTAAACAATATCAGCATACGTAGACACCTGTAAGTTTTTAAGAAAAACAAGTGGAAAAGCGTTAAGTTCGGCCGGGCCGAACTTTGGATACCCTCCACCATAGATATACTGACAGGTACTAGAAATGAAAATATAGGGAACATACCAAAAATTTGACCTATACCGATTAGGCAGATTATGTAAACCATTATGCAAAATATAAAACAAATTTCCCAAAGTTTTAATGTATTTTTAATGGCTGAGGGTATAATTATACCCTCAGCTTTATGGCTAATGAGGGTGTATACACTTTGACACGGTTAAAATGGTTCTAGACCCCATGTTTCTTTGGACCAAATTTGTTTCAGAAAATGTTGATTTCATCCAAACATTGGCCATCTTATCCTTCCTCCTTCTGGTACCTCCCACACAGGAGCTAGGTCTAAATACGGGTTATAGTTCATATATAGTTCATTATCAAACCATACGTTCTAGTTTTTTATCTCGATATCCTCCGCAGGTGATATGATTACAACAGAGTCTTAGAACCAAACCCAAAACGCGGAACAAATTGCATAACTATTTTAATATAAAAAGGGGGTTATATGGGGACTACCCCAAAAAGGGGGTGAATATTAATAATTTTTTTGTAAGGAAATTTGTTACCATATACGACTACAAAATACCAAATTTCAGCGAATTCGGTTGAAAAACGTGTTCAAGATCCTCAAAATAGCGAAAATTGGGAGTACCCTTAAATGGGGGATATCCAAAAAATTGGACCTATATTTATAATTTTTAGTGTAGATATTTGGCACCCAATAAGAACCAAATGTACCAAATTTCAGCGAATTCGGTTGAAAAACGCGCTCAAGAACTCCAAAATACCGACATTTGGAGGTACCCTTATATGGGGGCTACCAGAAAAAGTGGACCTATATTTATAGTTTTTAGTGAGGAAACTTGGTACCCAATAAGAACCCAATGTACCAAATTTCAGCGAATTCGGTTTAAAATCGCGCTCAAGAACCCTAAAATACCGAAAATTGGGGGGTACCCTTATATGGGGGTTACCCGAAAAAATTGACCTATATTTATAATTTTTAGTGGAGAGATTTGCTACCCAATAAGAACTCAATGTACTAAATTTCAGCGAATTTAGTTGAAACACGCTCAAGAACCTCAAAATACCGAAAATTGGGGGGTACCTTTATATGGGAGCTATGCCTAAACGTGGACCGATAGAGCCCATCTTCGAGCTTGAACTGCCCGCAGCCAAAATACGACTCTATGCTAAAATTTGGCGCTAGAGTGATTACAACCGACAGACGGACATGCTTATATCGTCATAGAATTTTACGCTGATCAAGAATATATATACTTTAGGTCGGAAATGATTATTTCGGTGCGTTACAAACGGAAAAACAAACCTAATATACCCTCCATACTATGCTAAATATTGATCGATCTTCATCAAAACAGTTATGCCTATTCTATGGTCAGACACCTTTCTTTGTGTATGATTTCGTGATGTTCGGGTCATAATTATGACCTCTAAAGCCACCAAAAAAAAACCAAATAATATTTTTGGTTCATTTCATCCGGACGTACAATAATGTTTAAATCTACTCAGCTAGTTGCTACTATGGCGATTGGTATACTAAAAGGTGGGACTAGGTCCAATATGTTATGTCAAATATGTCATCCTCTATGAACTCAAAATATCTGTAACATACTAATCATCTTCTACAGATGTTCATCATCCTCCAAAATCCCGGAATGTTCAAATACAAACACTTTGGTTGGAGAATAGCGTCAAAATCGCCAAAAGACTGAAAATTTGTTAAGGCCGTTTTAGAGAGGCTATGCCAAAATATTTACTTATATTGGTTATTTTCTACATTCCAAGACCCGAAATCCCAATTTTCGTATTCAACTTTATTAGGAGCTATGTCAAAAATTAGAGCTATGTAGTGATGCTAATTACTTTTCGAAACCCCGGGACTGCCAAAATATAGGTATATCAGTTGGAAAATCCGGATATAACCTTCAAATACCGATAATTTGGGATCGGAACTTTATATGGGACTTTCGAGATAGACCCACGGTTCCTTTCGTGAATATGCATAGAATCACTTTCTGAGTCGATATATGCATGTCCGTCCGTCCGTCCATGTATTTTTTTTCACAAAGTACAGATCGCATTTATGATCCGATTTGTATGAAATTTTGCATAGTTTCGTCCGATTTCATGTAAATAGTGCACCAAACTCCCAATAGTGGTCCGACTAAAGCAATATTTTGCACAGAGTACTGAATTAGGTCCCGACTGATGTATGAGAAATTTTGTTGGAATCGGTTCAGATTTATATCTAAATATGCTATATATAGTTTCGTCCGATTTTATGTAAATGGAGCAACATACTGCCAATATTTATCCGATTGAGACAAAATTTTGCACCGCGTACTAAATTAAGTCATCGATGAATGCGAAGTTTTGTTGAAATCGGTTCAGATTTAGATATAGCTCCCATATATAGTTTCGTCCGATTTAAGGTAAATTGTGCACCAAACTTCCAATATTGGTCCGATTGAAGCAAAATTTTACACAGAGTACTGAATTAGGTCCCGACTGATGTATGCGAAATGTCTATATCTACAGGATATTGTAGATATTAACATGTCTTGCATGTACCCATAGTGGTGAAGGGTATCATATAGTCGGCCCCGTCCGACTTTTGAACTTTCCTTACTGGGTTTAGATTACATTTCTTCAATAAAATCGAATAACGATAATTTAGAACATTTAGAACATTTCGTACTTCTATCTCGATTCTTTGTGTGTCCCTTGCGGTCTTAATCTATTGAACCGCACTCCAATTGCCAAAATATGTGCCACCTAAAATCGTATAAGCAACATTTTTATAGCTTATTGCGAGGATGAAGAATAGCATCTTGTGATAATTGGTGTCGGGTTCAATAAATTAAGGACAAATAGGACTGGACGTCTTGCGAGTTGATACCATCAGCTTGGCCTTCTCGCCGTTTACTGCCAGACCCACCTTGGCAGACTCCTTCTCAATTTGTTCAAAGGTGGTTGTTACCGCTCGCAATGTTCTACCCATTATATCGATGTCATCGGCGTAGGGGAGTAACATATGTTGTTTGGTGTACAAAGTGCCATTTATGTTCACCCTGCAGGATGTTAGAAAGCTCACACGACAATCTGTAACCTTATCTGAATCCTCGTTCGGTAATGAAGGACTCCTATAGGTCAATTACCACTTTAACTGCTGACCTTGTGCTACCTAAAGTTATCCTGCATAGCCGAATAAATTTTGCAGGAATGCCGAATGTAGACATGGCTTTAATCACCTATGAACGGATCGGGCTGTCGAAAGCGGCTTTATAGTCGACGAATAGGGGTTTTTTTCGTTGGTCTTTTCCAGGATTTGGCGCAGAGTGAAAATCTGGTAAATGGATTTGGTGGATTTGCCAGGTCTGAAGCCGCATTGGTATGGTCCAATGATGTCATTGACCATTGGTTTCAATCGTTCTGGTGTATCATCTTCACCGCCACTGTTTGATACCAGAAGCTTTTCAAAATTCTCCTTCCAGATTGTCAACACGCTGTCTATATCTGTCACCAGATTTCCTTCTCCATCTATACAGGAGGATGTGCTTGCGCCAAAGCCTTCGCTTTGGAGTTTTACTCGTTGCAAAACTTTCCGGACTTCATTCTGATCCCTGTACATCTTGATTTGGTCACGCTCACGTTTTTCTTGTTCTTTCTTCTTTTTTCTGGAAAAATGTTTCTCGTCTCTACTTTTCTCCAGATAATTCTCCATCGTATTACGTGTTGCTACTGTCTGCAGGGTTGCCCTATACGCTGTGTTTTTCAGATTAGTAGTATTACGACACTCCTGATCGTACCATGGGTTTCTTGGTGGTGGTTTTTGGTACCCATGTGTTGCTTTTGCTGCAGTTTGTAGGGAGTGGGCAATTCTTTGCCATTGTGCTTCTATACTGTTATCGGGACAAGAAGTGCGCTCGTCAAGCAGGTGGGTAAGTTGAGCGGAGTAGGTCTCGGCTACGTTGTGTTTGCAGCTTTTCGACGTCGAGTTTCCGTGTTGTGTAATATCCCACCTTTGTTGCAACATTAAGACGAGTGCGAACCTTAGCTGCTACAAGGTAGTGGTCCTAATTACTGAAATTTAATCTTAAAAATTACATACAATAAGTACAAATGAAGATATGAAGCTATCTCTTCAAGAATAATAGTGTCATCAGCAAAAAATTATCACCGAAGTTAGACCTATGGTGAATTTTCTTTCTAGAGGTCACAAAGGTCTATAATCCCCAGTAGGAATTTTCCACCTCCAAAATCTTATTCTTAAAAGGAATTGTATTGAATTAAACTATCTAAAAAGTATGAGTCTTGAAGACTGGGGGCTTGGGTTAAGATACAAGATTGATTAAAAATATAATGGATTTTATTTTGCAATTTTTTTAGATACTTGCGTGGGTGGTATCAGAAGAATTTAATTGATAAGCTCCATCTTCAAACCTAATTTTGCATAGCAAATTAATTGCAACAAAACATATTTTAAACTAAATAGGATACTCCAAGAATTAATTAAAAAAAATTAATTTTGTCAAAAAGAGCATACTACTATGGTGGGCCCGATTGTTCCTCTCTAAATTTTGTTAGAGCCCTTCCTCTACATCATATTTACTATTTTTCTACACCCACATTTAGCAAAAGGATTTGAAAAAGGTAATGTACGTTAAAAATTTATTTTTTGTTTGAATCTAAACATTGTTGGGGATTACAAAAAAAGGATGTGGGTTTGTTTTACGGACAATTTGTATTGGCCAGATTGCTGGTGAATGAATGTGAGAAACGTAAATAAGGATTTGACAATGGCGTTTACATCCATTATCGTATTAAATTTCACAAAAAGGGTTGTGGTATTGAGTGAGTTGTACGGAAGGTATGGTGTGTTGTGATTTTGTAAATACATATATCAACCACAAAGGAAAAAAAATACTATATCCTAATAATGATATTAAATTATTTTCATGGTAAATTTCCTTTGTAAAACAATAAAAAATACATTTTTGAATTCAGAAAACTCTTTAATTTTAATATGCAACATTTGTGAATACAAAAAAAAAAAATCCAAAGAAAAATTGACACTTTAATACAAAATTTAATTGAAATAAAAAATTTACACACACACTAATTGTCGCAAAATTCAAAACTCATACTGGCGTTTTGTTTTATAAAAATTGTACAGAAAAAAATACCTTTGATTAAGTGGCAAACAATTTGAATGTAATCAAAATTTCATTTCTTCACTGATCATTTAATAAAGTTTGACAAGTATCACAACAGTCCAAACCAGAGCAACAACAACACGAACACCATCATCACATGAACGGGAGCTGCTGCTACAAAGCCAAAATAATTAAATTAAAAAATGTTCATAAACATTTTTTGTGCCCCTGCGAAAGATTGCAACTGAAGTGGAGAGAAGTGCAGTGAATGGCATCGACTGAATGGTCGGATGGATGGCTGGATGGGATGGATGGCCGTAACAATAATGGCTAATAAACAGGAATGTAATTATAAACTTTATAATATCAGCTATGGGCTGACACAACGTTATATTGCTGTTGCAGCAAAGCACAGGAGAAGAGCTTGCCAGTTGGGTCAACATTGTAGCAATATTAAATGATGGTCGTTGCATGAAAATATGCCCTGATATTCTAATGGTAAGTATGAATGAACTGTGTGAGCTAGTAGCTTACACGTTTACTACAAAACATAATCTTATACAGTACGCTACATCAGATCAATATATAACCAGTAAGGAAGTTCAAAAGTCGGACGGCACCGTCTATATGATACCCTTCACCACTTTGTGTACATACAAGAGCTGTTAATATTGTAGATATTAACAGCTCTTGTATGTACACAGTAGATAGAACAGACATAGAATCTTTGGAGGACCATTGAGATGGAATCGGGCGAAAAGATAGACATTTAAACCAATTAAAAAACCATACACATACCATTCTGAAATCAATGAAAAATTGCATGTCAAACGGGCAGACTTGGATTCTTTGGTGTACCATTTCTATGAAATCGAGTAAAACTATGTTTGGGAGCTAAATATAAACACATGGCAACTGTTGCAAACACCACTGGTTTTTTGTTATCGCTCTAAATTCAATTTAATACACACTCTAACAAATTTCGTATAAGTTGTACCAAAATTAGCCCTTCGGTGCACCATTTACATAAAATCGAACGAAAAAATATATATAAGAACTATATCCAAATCTGATCCGATTTCAACAAACCTTATCACACATCAATTTTTTTTCAATTGCATTCGCTATGCAAAATTTTGCTCAATCGGACAAATATTGGGAGTTCGGTTTCGGCTTCACAAAAAAACCCAACGAAACAATTATATGGGAACTATATCTAAATCTGAACCGATTTTAACAAAACATCGTAGACATCAGTCTGGAAATAATTCAGTACTCTGTGGAAAATTTTGCCCCAATCGGACAAATATTGGAAATTTGGTGCATCATTCACAAAAAAAAATCGGACGAAACTATATATGGGAGCTATATCAATGTCCGAACCGATTTTAACAAAACTTCACAGACATCAGTCTTGACCTAATTCAGAGCTCTGTGCAAAATCAGACAAATATTGGGAGATTGGTGCTTCACTCACACCAAATCGGACGAAACTATATATAAGAGCTATATCTTAATCTGAACCGATTCCAACAAAACTTCGCATACATAAGTATGGGCCTGTTTGAGCGCGCTGTGCAAAATTTTGTCACAATCGGACACATATTGGGAGTTTGGTGCACCATTTACATAAAATCGAACGAAACTATATATAGGAGCTATATCTGAATCTGAACCGATTCCAACAAAACTTCGCATAAATAAGTATGGACCTGATTCAGCGCGCTGTGCAAAATTTTGTCCCAATCGACTCAGAAAGTGATTCTATGCATATTCTCAAAAGGAACCATGGTTCTATCTCGATTCCTTTTGCCTGTTACAAACATATGCACAAAGGCATAATACCCTGTACCACAGTGTGGTGAAGGGTAGAAATATATTGTGAAAATTTCATCGAATAGGTTTCCAATAATTATTTTCAATATTATAGTTCTATT